>NC_135432.1:17782239-18082239 GCF_051991255.1 Vanacampus margaritifer
GCTGTAGGTTCTCTTGAGGTAAGCCTCACACCAGCGCGATGCATTTTACATTTAAAGAAGCAAGAAGATAAAGAGACGTGCTGTATATTGCTTACTTCACAAATTGTTACATAACACAAAGATGCCTTGCCATTTTTTTTTCTCACAAAGGCTAACCCTTTCATTGGTCCTCCTAGTCGGAAGACGAGCCTGAAGGACAAGGTGTTCCCCAGTCCCTCCAAGGCTCCACTGGCCAAAGGGAAAGACCAGTCTCCTGGGCCAGAAGATGGCCCCGAGGCGAGCCCCAGCAAGGTCACTAAGAGCTGGAGTTTTACGGAGAAGAACCGAGGGCCCAAGCATTCTTTCAGAGTCCGAGGCAGCGCCTCACGCCAAAACTCGGAGGGTAAAGTATCTCATATTCATAAGATTCATTCAGAAAGGACAGATACTTAAGTTGGACCGCTTGGTCGGTGGGTGGTGTCTGGTCGGTGCTGGATTTCACTTTCCTTTCTTTTCTTTGGTCCTTCCTCGGGTCTCCTGATGGCCTCACGACTCTGAATGGAAGTGTTCGGTTTAGGTGAACGGTTTGGGATTTTTTAATAGGTTTTAGGTGAACTAATGAATACACACACACTCACACGCACATACACATACACATACTCACCCCCCAAAAAAAAAAAAGAGAAATGATGATGACATGTCAAATCCGTAAAATTATCAAATGAACAATACTGAGCTCTCCAGGAAAAAAAAAAAGTTGGACCGCTTGAATTTTTGATTGTCTTGGGTTCTTATATGGCACATCTGATTGACAAATAAGGCTATACAATAATAACTTATTGGCCTTTAGAAATGGTGAAAACCTCAAAAATTTTAGGATAAAAGGAATTTGGGACAAAAAAGTCAACCAGAAGGATAATTAATACAGTGTTGGGGAAGTTATGAGTGGAAATAATATTTTCTTTTTCTTTTCTGTCACGTTTGATTTGGTTCAAACGAACTCTGATGCCATTGCTCCAATAGTGCAGTTTTTGGTCAAGGGTGAGCATCATCCAAACCCATGAACACATATTTACTTGCATGTTTTCCCGGTTACTGATTCTTTATCGGCTGCGCAGAAGTCGATTTTCACCCAACCGACTGTCAAGGAGGTCAACTGAGGAGGTTCCGTCAAAGAGGTAGAATTCAGGAGATTATCTTTTTGTGCCATTTTTAATTTCATCCACAATCTTCTGCTTGGCTCTCAACAAAGGCAAACACTTTCTGCTCTTTTCCTCTCCCGCCCTTATCGCGCCGCCTGCTGACTTTTGTCACCGTCTCAACCTCCCGCTGCATTTTTCTTCTGAAAATCAAACAATGGATTTCGGTCAGTTGGTCTCTCGACACAATTAGCACAATTTTCTCAACGAGAAGAGTAGGAATGGAGGAACCTGCTTGTCCAGATGGAACATATGCTGCTGGGTACACCTTGGATTCCTGGAACAATTGGAAGACGGTGTACCTTGTCAATTCTGTCCATCAATGACGTGCATCACAGAAACTCTGATAACACATATCCTGCTTTTTGGAGCTGGCAGATTCCCAACATGTTTTATCGCAAAATTTAGAAGACGAAAACAGCTTTATTGGAAATGATACCAACGTGGAGAAGTTGGTGTGTCACCTTGAAGAATTGAGCTCCAATTCAACCAATTGATGCCCCATCGAAAGTCAGAGGAAAAGATTCAAGGCTGACTGAAATTATTGTCGACCTGTTCCCAAAACGAGTGTTATTTTGGACTCTTCTCCTGGATGTTGAAGCTGCCGGATGCTGGAGGCTCCCTCATCTCGCTCGCCCTCTTCATTCTCCTGCACTTAGTGTTCCTCATGAAACCAGCCCAAGCCGTCCATCTCCATGGCAGCCAGACAATATTCTGTAGCACGCCAGCTGGGACAGAGGACACATATTTATGCATAAACACTCATGATCATACAACCCAAATGCCAGTCTATTTAATCACCGCCTTTTCATTGGCTTTCCCCCAAAAGTGAGAGTCCAGGTGCGCTGTTAATGCGTTGGCCTTGAAAAAGCCGCAGCTACTCGGCAATGTGTCTGGGCTGTTACGTCCCTTTTATTTGATGTTACTATGTGCTGAGGTGTTTTTTCTTCCAGATCACAACTGTGCTCCAGCATAGGAACATAGTTTAAGAATTGCCTTTTTTTTTGCATTTGAGATGGGAAATATTTGATATGAGAAACTTTTGTTCAAACCCTGGAGAACCCACGGGGTCAAATTTGGCCCCTATAAATTCTGCTACTCAAATAACAAAGACCTTTTTTTTTTTTTTTTTACAAATTTAACTTCAAAAGTCCAGAGTGCCACTTCTGACCCCTCCATGGGGCCATCTAGTGGATGAATATTGCACTTACATGAGCCAGAGTGGTGGCGACAAGATGGCTGGCAACATGCTGTTTTGTTGAGCTGGAAATCAATCCAAACAAAACCATCTTCTCAGCAAACCATCAGATGGTAAAATTGTGTTTTTTTTGTTAATCTATTTCATATCATGTTGCAGAATGCCGAGGAGTATGTTTTATATATATATTTTGATAAATTAGCAATTCTGAGCTAGTTAAAAAAAAAAAAGGGTTAAAATTGAAAAAACATATATTTTGGTGTTCAGTGAACTTACAGCAGTCATTTAATGTATAATTCATAATTTTCCAAAGAAGAAAAGGGTTCTTGGGTTCTCCAGGGTTAATCTGTACTTTTTTTCCTTCCTTTTGTAATTTTTAACGGCAAAATATATTTATATATTTTTAAAAAGAGTATTGCCTTTTTTCCTCTTTTTCCACCTTGTTCCTCCCTTTCTCATCTAAGAAATCAAGGAGCCGCCCTCCCGTTCGTGCCTCCTTTGGAGACCTTGAACCTGTAAAAAATAATTTTGTTGGTCTGTACTTGTGACATGTGCAATTCTATTTCCATTATCTCGTTTTATCTGTTGTTGTTGTTTTTTTTTGTAGACTTGCCAAGTTGTCACAATCTTGTCTCAGAGCTAAAAGTGTAAAAATTATCAAAGGGTCAGAATACTTTGGGTCATGTGATTAAAAAATAAATTAATTAATAAATAAAACCGCTATTGTGGGGTCCTGAGTTAGTAATACATGCATTTCGAGTTACGAGCATGGTCACGGAACAAATTAATATAGTGTGTTTGATCCTCACCCATGGTGATCATGTCGAAGTGTCCTTGAGCAAGACACTGGACCCTGATTTGCTCCCAGTGGACATGGCAGCAGCCGAGCACTGGTGTGTGAATGTGTGAGGCATTGTAAACGGCTTTGGACACCATATGGTGTAGTTAAAAGTGATGTATAAAAAGCAGCCCAAATAATATCTATGGGGGTCTGAATCATTTTGAATAGGACAAGTGTGGTCGACTATCAAAATAAATGAACCAGTCACAGGCCGCACCCAGTAATGATGTCACAGAAGACATTCTCAGGAAAAAAAGAAGGGGACTGCTTGAAGGCACTTCTGGTATGTCAATAAGTAATCAGGGGGTGTTAATGGAATTACAATACAGTGTTTGGAATCAAGCATCTTTTGTTCAGCAGGTGCTTTGTCATGCAGGCGTTGCAGTGCAGTCAGTCATTTGTCCACAATATTTATTAGTGGCTGGCCCAATAGCATTCACATGCCATTCAGTGGCAAAAATATCAAATAGATCTTTCTCCCTCATACTCCTGATGTCTCTTCAAAGTAATCGAACACTACAGTATACATAATCACCAGAACGGTTCAACCAAAGAATCAGTGCCAATTTCATTGATGAAAAATGTTTGGCATATTTTCGTCATGAAAAATACATTTTAGACAAAAATTAAACGAAAACCAAAATAGAAGCCATTCATTGAGATGATAACGATAACTAAAATTTCATCAATGGCTAAAAGAAAAATGAAAACAACAGTGATGAAAATTCACACAATCCAATCAAAAGGAATGAACAGCGGGTGGGAGAAAAAAACAACAACCTCAGAAACTGTTCAGTGTTTACTGCACTTAATTTAATGTTTAAACATGTTTAGATTCATTGTACAGCTGTAAGATTACTGTAAACCAATTTTGCACTTTTTTTTAAATTTAGGTGAAAACTAAGTTAAATTATTCTCAGTTTCACGTTTCATTGAAACAATTAATAAAGACACCGTTGTATTAAATGTGTCTTGCGTGTTAAACCACAATTACAAATAGGTGTGTTATAATTTTCTGTATAAAAGTTGAAATGCATTCTGAAGGAAAATATCGACTTAACTCAATTTAGTTGACTAAAATTGCTCTTTTTTTCGTCGACTAAAATTGGATCAAAATTAAAATACAATCAGATGACTAAATTATGACTAAACTTGAATTAATTTTAGTCAAAAGACTATAACTAAAACTAAATTAAAATGTCTTGTCAAAATGAACACTGCAAAGAATGACCCAGCCGGAGCTCAGACATAAATCAAATTGGAAATCTGTGGGGCCACATGGTAAGACTCATACCCTAAAAAGAATAAATACTGTGTGTATATAAATATATAATATAATATATACTGGTAACAACATATAAGTGTACTGTAGGTTTAATCAAACAGATTTTATTTCAGATTCCTTTTTCAACGAATTATATATTTTTAACTCATTTACTGCCATCGACGGCTATAGACGTCAAAAATTCGTTTGAACTATTTCTATTAGTTACATTTTTTCCTCCCCACTTTTGTTAACAAGAGTATGAAAACCTAGAAAAAAATATTGTACATTTAAAACAAATATAAAATTTGTGATTAATCGTGAGTTAACTAGTGAAGTCATGCAATTGATTACGATTAAAAATTTTAATCGCCTGACACCGCTAATTTTTTATCTTTACTTCTTTTTTTTAAAAAGTGCGTCAGGCAATTACATTTTTTAATTGTCATTAATCGCATGACTTCAATAGACTCACGATTAATCACAAATGTAATATCTGATCTAAATATACAATAAAAAAATTCTAGGTTTTCATACTCTTGTTGACAAAAGTGGAAAATATATGTTAAACTAATAGAAATAGTTCAAATGAATTTTGGACGCCTATAGTCGTCAATGGCAGTGAATGAGTTAATCTACATTAGTTTGGTGAAATATAAAATTCTTACTACTTACTGTCATCTCATTCATGCAGCAATTGTTTGTCAGACATTTCCAATTATTTGTTTAGTAACTATCCAAGAGCTACTTAAAACAGTTTGTCACATTTGTCAATTATTCCTACTAAAATCCATAATGAATTGTTTTCCATGTCTTTCCTTCTTCTCTCCTTGCAGCAATTGAAGGTTTAATAAGTAAGAAATTGGGATATTTATGGTTGGCTTATACGGGGGATAGTCGTCAAGACAAGCTTCATCTATTGGAAAAACATGCATGCTGAAATCTGCTGAGCTTTTTTTCACTTGACATGAACCCCTTTGTCTTTTTAGCCCTGGGTTGACTTTGGGATCTGCAGCTACACAACAAATTTGCCGGTTTAACAAATTGCTATTGCTAGTGGGAGCAGTTTAGTAAGGTAACAGTGGGTTCAAGTCAAGTGGTGTCAAAATGAAAGGGAAAATGCCTCCAAATTGCCCGAGTCGCCATTTTGCATGAAGAGTCCTCACTTTCCTTACTAGCATCTGTCAACAGCGGTCAAGTCTAGAGACCTTTGCTTGACTCAAATCCATCAAAATAACACCTGGCTCAACTGAATTTAAAAATGACTCAGCTTATTTTCGGAGTACTTGTCAAAGGTTTCAACAAAGCTTCACAGCATTCCGAACTATCCTTTGATTCTGCACTGATTTGATTCTTTTTTACAAAGCCAACAAATGTTGCTCACAAACGTGCTATTGATCACATTATCTTACTTTTCTCTGTCAAAGACAAAAGCAACAGCTTTGCTTTGCTTCTTCTCTTGACACAGGTAGTGGGCGGGCCAAAATCATCTGAGTTAAATGTGTCCTTTTCTTTGCTTCGTAGAGGCGAGCTTTCCAGGAGAGGACATTGGTGACGACAAGAGTTGTCACTGCGAGTTTCTCGCTCAAGAATTGCCGCCAGGGTTAAGGGTTGCAATACGAGCAATATGGTAAGAGCTCACATTAAAGTCTCCTCTGCTATGTTAGCTTTACACGTGAAAATGTCAAGGGTCATTTTTATCATTTTGTTGTCATCTGGGTAAAACAAAGTTTTGGCATTGCCTTGATTTTATTTTTTTATATATTTTTTTACATTATATCTTTATGTCTGACTTCCAAATGTTTTCACTTTTAATGCGTTGGTGGGTCGTTGGTTGGATCACGGACGTTGATATGACGGACTCACAATGCCGCCTACTCGTAGCAAGAAGTGCAGCCACCGGCAGCCATCTTGTGTTGCCACTCGCTAAGTGCGCCTAACTTGAATAGATTTGATTTTTCTATTTTCACATCTGTACGGTGAAAATGAATGACGGTGAATTTCATTCCAAATTTTCTCTCATAAGGTATATCGATGAGTGCTACTCATAGATTTGTCCTTATCATGTTGTCAGAACCATCAACAATGAAATAAAAGCAATGGGAAAAAAAATGCTCTCCCCGAGAAAAAAAAAAAAGAAAAAAAAAAGGAAAAAAATGCTTTGAAATGTAAACCTCTATAAATCTCGATTCAAGATAATATACTCTGAATGGTTGCTGCAAACAGTTTGATTCGGAATCCTGGCGTAAAACACGTACTGAAAACAGTTTTTAGTGAACGCAAACAGACGTTGTCAGTAACAGTGGCAACGTAAGATGGCTGCCCTTTGCCTTCAGCCGCAAGAGTCCAATTGTTATGCTGCGTTCGAGGAAAGTGGGAAGTCTGATTTTTCCGGCTTCATACCAAGAAGTGTGCACGGGAGGAGGACCCCGACTTCACTGACGGGCTTCAATCTGATGTCACTTGACAATGGCGAACCCCATGGAGACAAAACATTATCTACAAGATTATAAACAGATACTTGATTTACTGTTACTTTGATTTAGTTATTTGACATAGGTTCACATAACACAGCGTGATTTGGAAACAAGAAACAATTTATCAGAAGCAGCCTTGAACACTTTGAGGTCAGAACTTGGACAATCCAAGTACGGAATAAATCCAACTTCCCACCTTCCTCAAACGCAGCATTCTGTGTTGAGGACGTGCAGACTTATGCTGCATTCGAGGATAGTCAGAAGTCGAACTTTTCCGAGTTTAAACCAGGAAGTGTGTACGGGAACGCCCCCTTAAACTCGGAAATTCCACTTGCAAAGTCTGAAAAAAAAATTGGGACCCCGACTTCACTGACGGGCTACAATGTGACGTCACTCTACAATGGCGACCCCTTTGGAAACACAGGCTGTGAATGGTAAACAATTCACTTGAGTATAAAACTAGATTGCTTTCTTCATTCATAAATATTCGACATAACTTCACGTAACACAACGTACGTGACATTATGTCGCTATCTCCCTGCATGAAATTATACGGTGATCTGCTAAACTGTATGAAATGCTTATGAAATAAGATCAAAACAATAAATGAAGCAAAATTGCGAGAAGGCAAGTTTGCTGGAGGTCAAATTGAGTTTTGAGGACTAAAATAAAAAACAATTTATCACTATCCTCCATTTTGGTTGTTTACTTTAGCCTCAAACTCTTTCAGGTCGGAACTGGGAAAAACCAACTCGGATAAATCCGACTTCCGACTATCCTTGAATGCAGCATTAGCCGCCATCTTGAACCGAGAATCCCTGGTGATCTCTTCCATTCACTTGTATTGTAACTGTGTTTGGCTTCAACTCGTTGAAGTCCTTACCGATTTTGACCGAGATTTTGTAATCAGGACTTTGAATATAAAGGTAAGAGCACATCATTTTATTTTATTTTAAAGAGAAATCAGCAAAACAACACATGAAAAACCTAATAACAATGAACTTGATCTTATTTTAAATACTAAATTGATTGCATTTGTTGTTAACAACTTTACACAACATAAAGCTTTAAAAACAAATGCCGTTTTTCCAAAAATTCAGTTTTGACCTTTATTGAAACGTATGCTTCAATCAAGGTCAAATTAGAAATACAGTATAGGCTAATCTACTAATCTATTTTGGGTTAATATTTTTATATCCAACTCCAGTTTCATGAACCTCATCGCACGTTACTGTTTGGCACAGTTTTTATGTCAGACGCACTTCCTGACAAATGGCAACCTTTGGAAATAAAAGCTGCTCATATTTATCCTTTAATATAAAAAAGTAAACATACTTTTTCTTTACAGCAAAAATAAAGGAATTGCCTCACCGATCCAAATTCCAATACTGTACGTTAAATGATGAAATACAGTATGTGTCTTCTTTCAGTGTCATGACATTCCTGGCATCTAAGAGAAGATTCAAGGAGAGCCTCCGACCATATGATGTCATGGACGTGATCGAGCAGTACTCGACAGGTCACTTGGACATGCTGACCCGCATCAAGAACCTACAGTCCAGGCAAGCACACGTTCACTTTACGACCGGGCAAACCTAATAATCCTCACATTACGGAGGCTGAATGTCTCCATGAAGAATGCACACAAGCATCACTCGGTTTATGAATGTATGTTTTGCTGTAGTGAAAATCTTTGTAAAATGATGTTGATGATGGTGTTTTGGATACAGGCCATGTTTGCTGTATACACACATGTGCCCACAAGCCATTTTGCCTGTTTCATTGATCATGTGTTGTATTCAGTTCTTTAGTGACATTGTCAAAAGTGCAATTCACTAATTAGAATCTGAGATTGCAACATGTCAAAGATGTTTCTGTCTACGCGAGGTCTTCCATGAACAGTACATTCAGTATATTCCCACAGGAAAACACATACTGTCACTGTCGGGCAGACACCTCTTCTGTCCAAATTTGGTCAATTTAAAACGTTTTCATAAATCAATGCTATTGGTCGGTCCACAAGTGAGTCTTCTATTATTATTATTTTTTTTTTTTTTAAGGTTTGATACCACTTTTTTTTCCCTGCCAGTATGAGTACTGAACTCTTACTGATACCACTAATACTTTTGATACATACAATTTTCCCCAAAAAACAATGACAGGTTCAAAGAAAGAGCTGTACTGTATACTATATGTAGTGTATATATGTCCCAATATAGCATTTTTTTCTTAAAATGTCATGAAATTAATGGTATTTAAAAAAATTCTTCTTATTTCTAATTTCTAGTTCCTGTTTGTAAAACGGCAACAATAGTACTGATACCTTGAAATTAGGCCGGGTATCAAAATAAGGCCAGGTATTGGGCCCACTACTATTGACCATTTGCACCGACGTCACATGATCACGTGACTGCCCTATGACGGACGGCGGAAGGAAATGATTGTTGAATGGAAGTGGACGTGACCCGGAGCGACTTAGTGATTTAGCGACTGTTATTTTACAAATTAAAAGTTATTATTGCCCGTAGAACCATGGAATATATTACTTTAACCGAAGGTCGCCTGTCAGTCGAAGTTGCACATTTAGTCGGGACCCATAGAGCACGATAATTACTTAAGTTGGAGATTGCTAGTTTGAAAACAGCCCCTTACCTTCTGTTGCATGCTGTTTTTAACCAAGTTAATCAAATCGCCGACTTTGCCGGAATTCACAGCGCACGACCTATATCGTTATGTAGTCAATGCCGTCTCTTTTCCTTACACCGGACCGTCTGATTCAAAAACTACGCTCACACCCGGGGGACAATATACCTTGTAACGCAAAGGTAAAACTTGTTTATCATACTAACTGACTTATTTTTACACAGTCCGTTCTTTATTGAAATGCTGTGATGATGTTATGTTACCATGTTTACTAGCATAGAATAAATGACTATCATAGTGGCAAGCTATGCGCTAATTTTATAAATATAACTCCGACTCCAGAGTGAAAAACTCCAAGCACAAAGACGAAATCCCCCATTATTAAACAGTCAAATGCACTTAATAGTTTTGAAGAAGGTGCGTTTTAAAACTAAGCTGTGTGTTGGTGCAGTTGGGGTGGACGGTAACTATCTGGCTCGTTAATGTGATTTGAAACACGAAATTCGACACATCTGTTATAATCTTTCTTAGAGTGTACGTTTATTAGTAAAATGTATGAACATTTATCTACTAATTACAACATTTATCTACTAATCTTGCAAAAAAAAGGATCGTTCCCATGAGGGCTGTGACGTCACGTGCAAAAGGTCAATACCTGGTATTAGTACAGTACTCAGTGCCCATCTCTAATTATTATACTTTATCATCTAAAATGTTGAAAATAGCTACAGTAGGTGTCTTTGACATCTCTTTGATGATGCAATATAAATGGCTCATTGAACAGTTTTTTTTTTGTATGTCTTTTGTGTACGGAATATATTGGAAGCGAGTATTTCCCGCCGCTTCACTTCTGGATTGCGCTCATATCATCTCTGTGTGCCTTGCCAGGATAGATATGATTGTTGGGGCCCCTCCCCCGTCAACACCTCGCCATAAGAAGTCAACTGAAGGTCCTAGGTTAGGTCATTAGACTTCTAAAGCCACAAAATCATTTTACTCAATGTTGAAGCAGCTACATTAGATGCTAACTTATCGTAATAGTTTTGACAGAAAGACCCTCTTTTGAGTTCAAGCCATTTGTCCATTTGTATGTTTAGTTTTTCTTTTTTCAGATAAAGATGCATGCAGACACATAGAAACACTTAAGAGGAAATATAATCAAAAATCAAAGCAATTTTGAGTCATGTGAATGTGGCTTCTCTCAGATGGGGGTTCTTTGCTTGGTGTCAAACTGGAGAGACAGATGGAAAAAGTCCCCCACCATCAGGATGAAATGTTAATGGCGCATGATACCACAAATAAATATGCAAGAGCATGTTCTCACATTTACTTGTACGATACCGTACAAGTAATTTGTATAGATTAACCCCTGGGCTTTATTTGTCCATTTTCTGGCTTTTTTATGTTTTTCTGTTTTTCATCAAAGAAAAAGCATTTGAAAAAAATACACTAGGGACCTGACATTTTACCAGGATTGTTTAAAAATGTAGAAGTTCAAATTGGCGCCATGCTGTAATTTATAATTATTACCAAACAGGAGGGAGAGATTCACATGAAATTGTTGCAATAATGCCCGATTTTGGCTCATTGACTCCCATTATAAATCACAGTTTTTGACATGCTATAAACCTGATGTATTATAATGCATTTTCCGTGATTACTGATGCAATCGCTTCTTTGACGAGTCATAAACATGAAAATAGAGGAATTTGTGTATTGAGAGTGTTAACACAAAAATCCACTAGGGGGCGCCAAAGGCTAATAAATGAATACAAAATGCATGCATAAAAAAATTCTATTGTTATGACTTATGGACTTGTTTGAGCCTCTAACTATGTCATATGAAATAGTTATCTCACTTCAAAGGAAATGCCTGATTTTGGCAAAATTACAAGAGTTTTGTGCTATTCGGAAAACTGCCATTGTGTGAAAACTGGGCATGCAGAAAAAATTCTATTGTTATGACTTATGGACTTATTCAAGCCTCTAAATATGTCATATGAAATATTCAAATTAGTCTTTTATTTTATATATATATATATACAGCATAGTTAGTCTTGCTATTAGAATAATACCGCTATTATTGTCCATAGGGGGCATTAAAAAAATAAAATGAAATAAAAACTATATATGTATAGATAGGTCTGATGCCACTGAACATTTTGAGCGGTTGAAAGTGAAAAAATATTCATAAATGACTAAGTTATCTCACTTCAAAGGAAATGCCTGATTTTGGCAAAATTACAAGAGTTTTGTGCTATTCAGAAAAATGCCATTGTGAAAAACTGGGCATGCATAAAAAAATTCTATTGTTATGACTTATGACCTTGTTTGAGCCTCTAACCATGTCATATGAAATATTAAAATTATTATTTGATTTTATATATATATATATACACAGCATAGTTAGTCTTGCTATTAGCATAATACTGCTATTGTTGTCCATAGGGGGCATTAAAAAAAATAAAAAAAATAAAAACTATATATGTGTAGATAGGTCTGATGCCACTAAACATTTTGAGCGGTTGAAAGTGAAAAAAAATATTCAGAAATGACTAAGTTATCTCACTTCAAAGGAAATGCCTGATTTTGGCAAAATTACAAGAGTTTTGTGCTATTCAGAAAAATGGCATTGTGAAAAACTGGGCATGCATAAATATTTTTTATTGTTATGACTTATGGACTTATTCAAGCCTCTAAATATGTCATGAAATATTCAAATTAGACCTTTATTTTACATATATATATACAGCATAGTTAATTTTGCTGTTAGCATAATACTGCTATTATTGTCCATAGAGGGCATTAAAAAAAACATTTTTTTTAAAAAACTATATATGTATAGATAGGTCTGATGCCAGTGAACATTTTGAGCGGTTGAAAGTGAAAAAAATATTCATAAATGACTAAGTTATCACACTTCAAAGGAAATGCCAGATTTTGGCAAAAATTACAAGAATGTAATCAAACTATAATAACGCCCAGGGGTTAAACGTTTATAATAAATACATTAAATTTTGTTTTGAGGAATCGGAAAGCTCAGCTTAAGACTCGTGTTTACAGAGCATAATCATTTTAACGATATAATGTAGTCCTAATTTTTTTTAATGTTACCTACAAAATTCTTGTGAGAACATGTTGCATGCATTGTGTTGCATTTTGGGCCGGGACTCACTTCACTCACTCATCACTATACAATAGCAAGTGGCTAACCTTGTACTGTATATGTCACGCATGTATTCACTTGTATGCACATCACAGTTCAAATGCTCACTTTATTTTATATGCAGTGGAACCTCATAGGTCCGACCATTTGTTCTGCATTGCTGCTCGTACTCCAATTTACTTGTGCTTAGAAAAATGTGTTCCTAGTTAAAATGCATGCATCAACTTAACCTTTACGCAATGACGATGACAGCTTGAAATAGATAATAATTTATAGCAGTCACCCTCACAACAGGCTAATTTTCAGGCAAAAAAAGAGAAAAACAAATGTAAAGTGTACTATAATTAATGAATTCTTGATGTCAGAGGAATTCCATTATGACATCTGTGAACTGATTTAAATAGCAAAAAAATGCATTCGAGTAATATACTTCAAACTTGTATGGGCTGGTTAATTATATATATATAAATATATATATATATAAATGGGCAGCACGGTGGCTGACTGGTTAGCACGTCCGCCTCCCAGTGCAGAGGACGTGAGATCGAGTCCGGGCTTCGGCCTTCCTGGGTGGAGTTTGCATGTTCTCCCCGTGCTTGCGTGGGTTTTCACCGGGTACTCCGGTTTCCTCCCACATTCCAAAAACATGCATGGCAGGTTAATTGAACACTCCAAATTGTCCCTAGGTGTGAATGTGAGTGTGGTTGTTCGTCTCTGTGTGCCCTGCGATTGGCTGGCAACCAGTTCAGGGTGTACCCTGCCTACTGCCCGAAGCCAGCTGGGATAGGCTCCAGCACCCCCGCGACCCTTGTGAGGAAAAAAGCGGGCAAGAAAATGGATGGATGGATGGATATATATAAATTAACACATGATGGGTCAGTAGACACTTGACACCTAGCAATTAAAAAGTCCAGTTTCTGTAATATTTCAATTTGAAATCATGTTGACCACTGCTTAATACAACCAGATCAAATTTAATGTCACCGCTCTCCCTTTTGGTCAGAGTGTAAAAGATTAGGCTACATCATTAATTGCGACTGTAGTGGAATCAAAATTTAGAGGTTCCATTGTAGTTTGAAGTTATTTTTTCTGTCCATTCATTGGTAGCATGACAACATCAAATTATAAATGTTGTTTTCATATGTATACGATGTAAAAGTAAGTCACACTGTCTTTTTCAAAGGTAGTCTGTGTGGAGTTTTCTGCATACAAATGTGAGCAAAGGTTCACTCAACACCATATTGCTTGAAAATGGTAATTTCTATTTTAACATTCATTTGCATATAGGCAATGTTGCCATTCAATAAAAAGTATACATTTCTAAGTTTGGGGGGAACTCACCAAATTTGGAGATACATTGGAACAGGTATATATATATTTTTTCCTTATGGCATTCTTAAAGATCAGAAAATCCACAAATTACCTTTAATGTCACAGAACTGTACAGCTACAGTATTTGTAACCTCAGATCTTCCATATTCTAATGCTAGAGTTGACCAAATAGTGGGTAAAGGTTCAAAAGGTGAGGCGGAGGCGACGGAGGACCCGAGCATGATGGGACGTCTGGTCAAAGTCGAGAAACAGGTGAGGACGGCAGCTGGTTGGATCAATCTTTGATTCTGCTGGTGTGTTTCTCGTAATCCGTCTTGGTTTTGTGTGCTTTCCTTCACCCTGCAGGTGGTCTGCATGGACAGAAAGCTGGATTTTCTGGTCCATGCGTATATTCAGCGCATGGGCATCCCCCGCTCGGAGACAGAGGCCTTTTTTAACTCCAAAGAACTATATCCAGCGCCGCCTTACCACAGCCCAGTAGAGAGCAAGGACAAGCAGGAGATGGCCAAGGAGGAACGGGAGCTGGAGGACATCGTGTGCACTGATGGCTCTTTAGCGGAGAAAGAGCCTTTATCGGCTGCGCATGTGTCGGGATCAGTGGGTTCCCCTTCTGTGTCCCACAGTCGCCCTTCTACCTCGTGGCAGCATCAGCTGCAGCACCCCGTCAGCCAGCCGGCCTGGAACAGCAGCGTGGCCAACACGCCGTCCCCCGTTGGCGGCGGCGGCGATTCCCCCCGACTGTTCCGCCTCCCCCCTCCGCCCGCTCCGCTCCACGAGCGTTCGAGCCAAGAGAGCGGCTCCTTGAGCAGGAGACGTCACCGGAGGCAGCGTCGTCGTCCGCAGGACGCCACAAACGCCGGGAGCGACACGTCCCTCTCCATCCCGTCCGTGGACCACGAGGAGCTGGAGCGCTCCTTCAGTGGTTTCAGCATCTCTCAGGCCAAGGAGGACTTTTTCGGAGCGTCTTTCTTTCCAGGCAACGGCGGAGGAGGGTCCGCCGCAGCGGGCACTGAAGCCGGAGCCCCTCCTCCACTCTGTGCCAAGGTGAGGCCTTTCCTAGCGGAGGGCGAATCCGACACGGACTCGGACCTCTACGCTCCCTCGCCGCTGTCCTTCACTGGTGAGGCCTCCTGTGGGGAGAGAGGATGGCCCGGACTCAAGTAGCTCGGACCATTGTCGCCCTGTTTGGCAAAGACGCCAAAATGGTCACGTAACCCAGAAGCCAATGTTGCTATGATTTTGAGTAATGGACGATTTACTACTGAACGTGGACACATCATGACTCTTTGTCTGGGATAGAACATGGCGAGCAATGCTTTCATACGTTGCATAAAGGCAACAAATAATGATTGCATTCATTTGTATTTTTTTTGTATTTGAGTTCAAGCTTCACGGTACGGGGTTCGGAACTGAAAGAAAGGAGGCAAATCTACCATTCTAGCATAAAAGCAGGACTGGTATTGTTTTGGTCCCCGTTTTTTTTAATTTGTAAAAACAGCAAATGCACAAATTGCATAAAGCCGAGTTGTGGCGCATGTACAGGAAATAATTCGGATCAGGAAAGAATTCATATCACTACTTTGTCCACAATTTGGTGTGTTACATACTCATTCCAAGCTATGCATGTCCTTTCTTTTCTTTTATTCAACTTCCACACTAAACACCTCTTGTGTACACATTATAGCACTAGCAAGGAAGAACACGCTATATTTCAGGACAAATTCCAGATTAAAAAAGAAAAAGAAAAAGAAAATATATGGTAGGATATAGAAGATGACATGTTTTCACTTTTCACCTCTTCCGACCTTTTTATGCCACGATTGTAAAATGCTCTGGTCTGTCATATTCAGGAACCAGAGAGTAGTTTGCCGTACACATACGGGTGGACAAATTAAAACAAATCTCTGTTGATGGTAGAAAAAAAAAAAAAACTAAATGCAACTATCCATTCATCTTTTTTTAAATATATATTTATCTATCTGATTGAGGCAACCACGACAATCATTTGTGATCTACTTGTCCTTCCTATATGAGCTGGATCCTCAGCTGACTTTGGCCTTGAAGTAGGCTACACCTTCACAACCCTATTGATAGACAAACAACAATTTACACTCACATTCGTACCTATGGACAATTTAGAGTCTTCAATTAACCTACAAAATATGTTTTTTGGAACGTGAGCCGTATCTGGAAAAAACTCACAAGCATGTGGAAAGTCGGATTTGAAGCCTCTACCTGAGAACTGTGACGCGGATATACGAACCACTTGCCCACCTAGATGCCTATTTCTCCTTTATTTCAATTATAACAAGTACTTCATCGTCATACAGGACTTACAATGATACACGGACTTAAATATAGAAATATTGACAGGACAGTAAGTGCAGTAGTGGTACGTGTTTCTGCCTGATGGTTTTGGATTGAAATCTCTCCATTGGCCTTCCTGTGTGAACTCTGCATGTTCTTCCCGTGCTTGTGTGTGTGTGTGCGTGCGTTTTCTGGCCAATCTGGCTTCCTAACCCAATAAAAAATGACTTTTTGTTAAGTTTTGTTCAATCTTACTTTCCATAAAGCAAACCTGAATTGATGATAAATGTGATTAGTATGACTCATTGTTGGAATAGATTAGTGGTTTGATAAGGTTAGCTAATTTAGAGACATTTGCTAAAATACACAAATTGCAGATTAGAAATCAGTGGGATTTTCAGTGTCATTATTCAGCCTGCATTTCCCCAATATTACTGAGGAGCCCGCACAGTTATTTGCCCATTTGTGAAGCCCCTGCATGGCATGTAAATGGTTGATTTCAGATGCTCCTACAGACATTTTAGATAAGAGATCCGCAGAATATATTAAATTGTGCTGCATGTAAACTACTCATTTAAATTTCTTCACATGCCCTTTCTTCTTGGATTGAGTTAAAAAAAAACATTTTCCAGACATCCTTTTGCCTCCCATGCATCAATTAGATACGCTGCTGTTATGTTTGTTTTATGAGGAAATGCAATAAAATGCAGCCAAGGCAATCATAGGCCTTCGTTCTTTAAAAAACAAAATGGCCTTTCAGCATAGGCTCCGAAATTACTGACATCTGAAAGTAAAATTCCAATGTGGGCAATTGTTGCAAATTAAAAATGTATCCATGGTAGTACTAAAAGCATGGGATGTAAGGGGGCAAAGCATGTTCAAACCTCATTCACAGTTTAACACAGAAACATGAACATAACAATATATACACACATTCAATAACATTTCATAGGTTTATCTCACAGGATTCTCAATTCATATTTTGAAAAAAAGAAACTAACTCACTGGCATGTTTGCTACCAGCCAAAGAACTGACTTTCAACACCATCATGTCATTGTACTTTCCTCTTCAATAATAAAACTTTTGTACATCTCCAAAAGTGGATGACTCTTCTTTAGATTGAAGCTCACTAGATTAAATCAGTGACTGAGTAAGGGGCCATCGAGGCCTTCATTTCAAAGGGAGGGCTTACCTACTGAATCTTTGAATATTTGTTCTGTGAAATTGTATTCATTTAGTCCTTACTCTTTGTTCCGTTGCTTTTCCTCTTGGCTGTTTCCAGTACTGTACGTGTACTGTATGTGGATTTGTTGTCCAATCAGATTTCATTTTAGCCTCACATGCTGCTTTGTCAATCCAATCTATCCAAGGCTGTCAGAATCATCTAGTGTTTACTATGTATCAGCGTTACAAGCTGGCTGTTTCGATAAACTAACTTCCCACTTCTAAAAAAGTAGAAGTAAAAGTAGCCCCCCCCCCCCCCCCCCCCCCATGCACACCGTTCAGCCAGGGTCTACCCCCCTCTGCCTCTAATTGGCTGGTACCCCCTGCCTACACTGATTAGATTGGCTAATTTGTGGCATGAGGACTGATGAGCCAATCGGAGGCAGAGCAGGGCGGGTCTTGTCGAGGAAAACAATCCTTCAAATGCTCCAGTCGTGATGCTGACCCAGAAATGTAGATCAGATTAACTGATTTGCCCTCGTACACGGCCCAGCTATAGGCTGGCACTTGATTTTTAGGTACGGTAAATTAAAACACAACAATGGATTTAGGATTCAGCACAAAACAATACTGTTTTTCACTATTTTTGTTCATTGTTCACTAAATACTGTAATTTCTTTCATAACATATACATTGTTTATCTCATGTTAAATGCATTTTACATTATTTCAGGCTGCATGTGTTACCAAACTGTTCTTAAAAGGTCACGATAATTTGATTATTGTGAGCAAGTACAAATAACGTATTTTTAATCCGTTTTAATTAAATTTTTACATTGAGAGTTAACCCACTACACCACTGCTCATGGGTGTAAAATACGAGTTTCTATTTCGTCTCTCACGACCGCCAGGTGGCGGTGCTGAGCAGCACGGAAAATGCCTCGTTTTCTCTAAAATTGTAAAATTAACTTTTAATTTTTTTTCTCCCACTGGAGGGCGCACTGACAACACTTAAATGACATTCTGAAATTTGGCTGCTACTTGATGCAAAAAAGTGAGCTCATATTTGTTAAGAAATTTCAGATTACTCTGCAAAAAGATAATCTGAATATTTCAGTATGTACCTGCAATTATTTGCACAACAAAATATTTTGATGACTCTGGGGATAAACCTCAACCTGTTAAAATGAGAACACTCACAAAATATTTATCTGAAGCTTTAATTATAAAACGCTTACATTTCTGAAACAGCGCATAAAAATAGATTCAAATTCAGCTTTCTTAAAAAAACACTTAGTACAAAATGAAAGTCTGAAATGCACAGCTAGCGTTCAGTACAACACTGGTAACATACAATAATAAATTCATCCAGAATAACAGTATCTTTTGTCAACAACGAAAGCGGTATTCATTAGAATATGGAACAAAGTGTGGATATACGACATCATCATGTTACAGCAACTTTGGCAAATGTGTCATCACATTTCTGTTGCAGTTAAGAAACTGCACAAAGCTCCATTATAATTTTCAAAACATTTTGATTAAGGTGCAGCTAATGTAGTCTCTTAAATCTGCTGAGCAGGGCAATTAAAGCAAATGATGAACTGACGAGATCAATGTCAAAAACGCTTACATCCACGTGCACAAATAGGAATACAAATGTGCTTTTCTGTTTTTGATTGCATGTTTGAGCTGCTGTGGTGACCAACCACTTTTGAAATGCTTTTGTAGTATGACTAAAAATGACCACCAAAAAAAAAAAAGATTTGGAAGACATTGAGCTTCAATGTCGAGTCATGGCTTTATTTGTGAGGAGCAATTAAGGAAAGTGTGGCTACAGTATCCTGTGGCACTGCGGCATAAATAAAAGGAGCAAACAGATAGATAAGCCTTTCCTTCACTCACTGCAAATGCTTCATAACGTATGTCATGCAAACTAAACAGAAGTCTGCTAGACCCGAGTTACTTGAGCCGTCATGTCATCTTTCAAAGTCATTATGGTTCTTTCTCATGCACCTTTTAAAATGAGTTTTAATCTCAGCTGCTTTAGATCTATTACACTTGATTTCCCTTTAATTTGTCACCCAATTGAAGGTGAAGTATAAGTGTGGAACTGATTACGAAGAACAGAGAGATTTTGCTTGAGTGTTGGGGAAAAATAACCTCCCTAAAGCTGAAGCTATCAAAGAATCATTGGCCACTCCACAGCTGAGCGTGTCTGTTGTCAAAGTCTGGCATGCGGGTTGATGATGACACCGTCTGCAGGAAGGTCTTTCACAGGTAAGTCGCTCTTGTCGCAGGTTTCGTGATCACTGCTTTCACGGCTGCTTTGAGGCGACTCTGAAGGAGGCTTGTACAAGATGCTGGCCAGCAAGAAGAAGATTGTCCCCAAAACCTGAAAGCAACAAATACAAGCCAGGGAGTAGGTTTGAAGTCAAAGAAGCCACTTTAGTATATATAGCAGCAGCAATTTTTCATCAGTGAGACTAGGGTGTCTCAATAGAAGCACACACTGCTTAACCACGTTATGGCAAAAAATATTAATTTAAATATGGAGAAAAGACATAGATACATGCAAAATATGTACTCTTAATACATTTTCATTTTTCATAATATATTTGGTTGGTGATATAAAAAAAAGGTCACAATATTGTAAAAAAAATGAGCTCATACTAAAAAAGAAGCACAACATTATGCTTTGTACATAGCAGCAATGCATATTAATAACCTACCATATACAGTATAATCACACTTAATATTGAGGCACTTACTTGCTAATGCACTCACACATTGAGTTCCTCCACATATTGATTTAGTTCACAAGCATATTACGTTCCCCTTTTTCTGACAAGTAGATTTTAAACATAGAGGGCTAAAACATGCCTTGAAACTGCACTAAAAAACTAGCCACCAGAGGGTGCAAAAACTGCAGAAATGGAAATCAAACTGACATTAATAACAGATGTGCTGTCGTGATGTGACGACAATGATACTGTGGCAGTTTCACAATATTGCCGTTATCGTTACATCCCTAATCCTAACCAACAACAAAGGGCTTGAAGCAAAAAACAACATCACATCCTATGATTTCCCCCCAGCACAAATGGCCAAAATTGATTTTGTACTTAATAAATCCAAAAAATAATTTGTAAAGTAAATAAGTAAAAAAAAAAAAAAGTAACAATCTTTATGGAGTTGCCGTTGTCTTGATTTTTGACATGTGTGTTATTTCTAACAGTAACAAGTGGAAGAGAAAACTGACACATCAGACAGTAACCTGACAGACTTCACACAAGAGGCAGTGTCAGCTTGACTTTGGGCTACTTTTGTCATTGTTGATGTGATTGGCACCAGTGAACGTGAAATGTGATTACAGTAGCCAGCAAGTGCTCAACACTTGCCCAATCAAGACATTAGCCAGCTAAAATTCAAACAGCCTCAAAGTGTTCTAGTTCTCGTAATTTCACATGTAATTGACACACAAAGAATCGAATACAATTAGGAGATCTGATGTGCAAGCATTTACCTTATAAATGATGCCAGCAAGGAGCATGTATTGGCTCATGGCTGAGTTCTGATACAGGTAACAAGAGCCCTGCTCACCACATTGATCTTGCCACAATAAACAGGAAATGTCAATCAAAGAGCCAAATGCGATGGGTCCAGGAATACTACCTGTGAGCAAACAACAACTGACGGATTAGACAAACATTTGAATGGTGAGAGTCAAAATCAGGTAGCTGCAAGTAAGAGTTTAAAGCAAACACCACAGTGTATTAGTCATTAAACCTTAAAAATGGCCGCTTCCAAATCCTTGAGCTGGTACACTGGTTTCTATTAAGGAGAAAGCAGCCGTCGTTGCTATGGTTACGCCGGGTGACCACCTCTCATGTTGTGTTGTGCCATGTTCAGCACTGACATTGTAGTTGTTTGCTGTGCTTTGACATTGCATTCAGAATGTGCAATCATTGGATTCTAACGCTATTTTCGCTTAACACAAGCAGGTTTACCACTGCTCATTTGTTGTAATGATCTTGACTTAAAAGTTACACTTAGGGAACTGTAGGGAAGTCCAGTTACAACCCCCTTCCCCCCCAAAAAAAGTTCTCTATGACTCTATTAAAGCAAAGTTTAAAAGTATGCATCTTACCAAATGTGCGCACCACAATCCACTGGATGCCGAGTGCAAATGATCTCTGACTGTCTGGCACACACCTAAAACAGAACAATACTAGTTATAAACATTACACACACACACACACACCCTGGTACGTTACCACATTGTAAATATTTTGTAAGTTCTAAACTCAGATCAAAACAGAGCATTATGACTTGTCAAGGCAAAACCCATTCAACAGTTTACTTAAAGTGGAAGTCAACCGTAAACATTTCTTGACAATAATATGTTAGATGTGGCATCATTAGTCTAAACATGACATTCTGATTAATATTGTATTGGTCGAGTATGAGTTATGCAGCTAAATTCTGCCGTTTTTACCCATCTCAGGGGTTGGCCATTTTGCCACTTCTTGTTGACTGAAGATTAAGTTCCGGGTACACATGGAGCCTTTTTAGTTTTTCCAATTCAAATCATACCGAATGAAGGTCTGTGGTCACCTGTTTACATGTGACGTAACCTATTCCGATCTGCCGTTTACTTGCTCCTTTAATCAGATCAGCCCCGCGTCAGCCGTCAGACGCGCGGACACCCATCATGTGATTTAGGCTGGCAGAGGGAGACAGCACGGCGGGGCGCTCGGACTCAACCCCGGATACCGGGGCCAGCTCTAGGTGCCCGAGGAGGCTCACCGGAGCGGGGCAGGCCATAACACCTCCAACCACCCCCCCGGCCCAGGAGATCGGGAGGAAGGCGCCACCATTTATACGTATGGAAACGCCGATGTCATGACGCATTTACGACAAGACAGAACATGCGCATCCTCGCCATTCCGATTGAAGTGTTTACATGATGCTCAATGGGACTGACGAAAGGAATATACTGAATAAATGAATGAAATTCCATTCGGATTCAGCCTTTTCATTCCGATTGAGGTGTTTATATGGAGCATTTTCATTCCGTTTGGCCGTTCGGATTCATTCTAATCCGAATACATGGCTCCATGTAAACCCGGTTAATGTTGCTGAGGGCTCAGGCAACGACCAATCATAGCTCATATATTTCTGAAGCTGCGCTGTGATTGGTTGTTACCTGAGACCTGAGCAACATTGATGTCATTTTCAGTCGACAGCAAGTGGCAAAATGGCCGCCCCCTGAGATGGACAAAAACAGCTGGATTTTGCATCTTAATTCATATTCCACTAACGCAATATTACCCAGAATACCATATTTACACTAGTGGAGCTGCATCGAACATATTACAGTACTGTATTGTCAAATAAAAACATTTGGTGTTGGAAAAAAAAAAAAGCTAAATTTGACAACCTGACCTGAGTGTGGCAGTGAGTGCCGGGATGCTGCAGAGGAAGGTGAAGAAGATGATGATGAAGAAGAACGAGAGGAAGGCTGACATGTGGTGGCAGCTGCTGCCACACTTTCCTGCCATAGCGAATCCATTGTGGTCCAAGGAGGCATTTGCCCCCACCACACAGCTGCATCCAGAGTACACCTAGGTGCACGCCACGGGATGCTATGTCACACAACTGGCCTTCTTTTTATCATCTTCCCATATATTGTTTTTTCTTTTTGTACACTACCATCCAATTTTTATTCTGCTTAACTTGTTTAGGTTAAGTTTAATTATGCTGTGTGATTTTATTTTTTAAATCAAGCACTCCAGAGCAGTGTTTTACCAACCCATTATTGAGCCAAGGCACAGAACATCAACAAAAATGTCCCAACAATTTAATGTACACTTTTTGCGATTCATAATTTGGAAGAGCATTTTGTCGCTGTACAGAAAAACACTTATGTCCACTTTTTTATTATTATTATTATTTTTTTTTTTTTTGGGATGTCTGTATTCAGTTTCAACCCCTAGGCCTAAACGTAAAAATTAAAAAAAAAAAACAAATAAAACAACAATTGGACATGTGTTTTTCATATGCGAGCAACGATTGCTTTGTTCTGATTTTCAGACCAATTAAGTGAAATGTGATCATTTCAAAGTGGTTAGGAATCAATGTTCCACCACCTCTTTAAGTAGGGTTGATGTTTTGAATGAAGCGTTGCAAAATACTAGACCGTCCTGTAAACTCAACGTGCAGTTACCTTTTTTCCCGTGGAATTCTCTGTGTGGTTGATGGCCGTACAGCCAGCATGGCAGGGGGAGTAATACATGATGTGATCAGCACCACAAACTGGGTTATACAGCTCCAGGTCACAGCCACAGCCTTCATTGCAGCCCACCGTCAAGCTCTCTGTTACAGACGAATTGCTGAAGGAATTTCCCAGCAGCCAGGATGGAACAAGAAGAAGAACCATTTTCAATATTTTGTCAGAAAACACAAGTACTCTGATTTTCTATGTTTGGTCAATGTTTATATGGCATTTTTCTGGAACTCAAAAAGATGGCATGAAAATAAATCCAAAATTACACACTTCACATCTGTTTTTAGTTCTAAAAAGTCTTATGTAGATTGGATCCTTATCATCTATTATATCATGATGGTATCAGAATTTCCCTTGAGACATTTCCACTGAGATTTCCACAAGAAATGAAGGGAATTCATACGAATGTCAAGTAATTTATGGGAATGCACCAGAAATGTGTACAGCTAATGTTATCTTTGAACAACACGCAACATTGAATCAAAGTGTTTGAAAAATACTCTAAACATCAAAACAAATATACCCTACCATGAACTACCAAATACCCAACAGTTCCATAAACAAACAAGTGTGTGTTCACCTGTTTCCTGCACTCAGATGATTAGGTTGGTCATAGAGCTGTTTGAACTGGTCCATCGGACTCTTGACAGCAGACTGGTATGGAGCGGTGATTCCGGCCAAGGGCACATTGGGGCAGTGGATGAGAAAGACGAAGATGGCGATCAGGCTAACTGCAGCGCAGAGCATGCAGAAACGAATGAGGCCTCGGCAGCGGAGGTTCAGTTTCTTTACGATATAGCCCCCCAGGAAAGTGCCCCCCCCTCCGGCGGGTACCACCATGTAGCCTGGAAAAACAAATAAAAAACATAATCATCCAATAGTTCACATCCAAAGAATGAAGGATCATGCTAAGTTGTTATTTAGATTTCTCATCTGTCAGTCCCTAAAAAAAAACAGACCCCAATGCCAGGCAAGGAATGACAGAAGGACCCCCACCCCACCAGTCAGAGGTCTGAACCAGGAACCCAGAGAATTTATAGGCAGTAGTGAACCCCAAAAACCCAGCCCAACAGTAATTTGTTCATCACTCACCAAACCATGTGGCAGCTTCAGATGCACTGAGGCTGAACTGAGACTCTAAGAATTTCGGACCAAACGTAGACATGCCAGCAATGAGGGTAGCCTCCGTAGCACCAGCCAAGCACAAAAACAGGAAGGTGGGATTCTTCAGGAGGAACAACATAGATCTGGAAAATAATTAATACATATAGACGTATATGTGTGTGTATATATATATATATTTATATATATACATATTTATTTATTTATTTCCCCCCTTAAATATGAAAACGGTATGTAATTATTTTTAAAAGAGTTTTTAGAAGAGTGCTGTGTTGCTTGATAAATGTGTGTGAAGATTAAGAACCAATGAATAAACTTCATTTTAATTAAATCCTGCTGCTCTAATCCCAACAGCTTTGAGCTATTCTTAGTACAGTTACATTACTATGGTGCTACATTGAAAGAGCTGAAATGTTACATAATGGACCCTGCTTAAACAATGTGGATTATCTAAAATAATGATGCACCTCAATTTTTTTTTAATAATCTTGACTAATTCAAACTGTGTGCAATTTATTCTACAGGTATAACATATGCGATTCTTCCTATTACAAAACAATTTATACTTTTACGCTATTGAATGTAAAAAAAATAAATAAATCCACATAACAAAAAATGCACTAATATGCTGTCAAAAATGTGCCGAAGCAAAAAGTGGTGCTCCAAGTATGACCCCCAATTGTTAAGGCCAGTTTAGCCCATCAGAAGCCAGAACAGGCTCAATTAGTTAACAAAAAAAAATTCTAATCAGCTATAGTGGTCCTCAATATACGTAGCACAGAACTAAAGTTAAAAAACATTTTCATATATTCATATGAACATTTCCAAAAACTGCACACTAGAGCCACACTTACCTTGGCATGTCTTTGACTGATTTGCCAAAATGAGGGTCCGAAGCGGTGGTGTGACTGCCATCTTTGAGTTGGTGGGCCTCAGACACTCGCATGGCCTTATGCTGCTGAGAACCTGGAGGAGAACCAAGTCAGATTTGACCAAAGAAAGAAGCAAATGCAATGATGTCACACAAGATAACCAAGCTGTAGCTCAAAATGAGATTATTATCATTTGAAAGGGAAACAAAGTATTGCGTAATCCTCACAATTTCAAGTGTAACGCTATACACATGTATACAACAATATGTATTTGTATCCAGTTGTGAAAGTGCATCATGAGTACCTGGCAGCTGTCTTGGGTAGGCCAGGATGGGGAACGCCACCAAGAGAGCTGCTGCTCCTCCGAGTAGGAAGCCGATCCACCAAGCACCGACCCACAAAGGGTTCTCTGGAGTCATCTCTGTCCTGTCACACACACACACAAATTACAGTAAGCATTGTTTTAGAAATGATGGGGGTTTTGCGAGAGCCAAGATGCGAACCCCAAACTTCAGAAATAGTTCTCAATCTTTTTACGATGTACCACCTAATAAAATGTATTTTCACTCCTAGTAGCACCATCATGACCCATTTCAAAATAGAGTGGCATTGTAGGCCTAAGTGCTCAACAAAAACAAAACAAAGGTTTTAAATCATGAAAATTAGATTTAATACAGTATTATTGTAAGTCACTGTGATGATAGGCAGTTTAAACATTAACACTGCGCTTAATTGTAGGAAAAAACCTGCACTTAAATACTGTTGACTAAAAAAAAGTTACATAAAAGTTGTACAAAAATAAATGTTATGTAACAGTTGTTTCAATTAAATGCATTAAACCCAAATAGGGTACACTTAGGCAGGGATCAAACTTAAAGAAATATTTCACAAAGTTCACCATGCTGCTTGCTTGCTGATCAAATTTGCGCAAAACAATGAAGTCTCCGATGGTGTAGTGGTTTATTCTTTCCTGCAGCTACGACACGGGTTCAGTTAGGTTCTGACAAAGTGAATGCGAGTGTTAAGTGTTGACTCACGTGAGGTGGATCTCTGTATAAATGTTGAGGAAGTAACCCCCGAGCAGATATCCTGCTGCTGGACCCACAATGGCTGCAGTATAAAAGATCCCTGCGGATGGAAAGGGAAAGCATGGGTGTGTCTTCAGGTACTTTCTCTGTTACTGGGCTTCTTTGTTCAAAAATGGATCAGGTTTCATAAAGGGAGGCCACATTACACTGTTTTGGTATCTGCATCACACAGCTGCAATTTTAATACAGTAACTGACAGTTACGTGATGATATGCAAGACAGACTACATGCGTTATTTATGATGGTTTTTACACATAATGAGACAGCTAATGCACTTTACTCCAACTTCTCAATGTAGAGGCTAAGGATGTATATTAAAACGTCATGATACAATAATTATTACGATATGAACCTCACCATACGATAATTATCACAATGTTGTGGGTAAGTGGCTAACACACAAGAAATATGGATAATACTAAAGAATGTAATTAAAAATAGTTTTAAAAAAAATAGATTATCCAGAATATTTTATAAAAGATAAACATTTTGTCATTGAGATTGAAATTTCAGACATAGCTAATGATTTTAATGATTTTTTTTTTTTTTTTTTAATGTTGGCAGTAATTTGGCAAAAGAAAGAAATGACATAAGAGGTTTGGCATATAAATGGATGAAAAGTTATTTGGATAATAGAGATCAGTACATACAGTTTAACAATATACAATCAAAACACTTGAGGATTACTCATGGAGTCCCCCAAGGGTCTGTGCTAGGCCCCAAATTATTTATATTGTACAAAAACAATATCTGTTGTGTCTCAAAAATATTCAAAAGTGTCTTATTTGCCGATGACACAACTCTCTACTGTTCAGGAGAGAACCTGAAGCAGCTTCTGACTACCGTGGAGAATGAATTATACACATTAAAAAAATGGTTTGACTCAAACAAATGATCATTAAACTTAAAGAAAACCAAGTTGATAGTTTTTTGTACTAGACAAACCACACAACAGGTCAAAATTATGGTAAATTGAATAGAAAGAGTGTATGAAAATAAATTTCTTGGAGTAGTTATTGATGAAAAATTATGTTGGAGGTCACACAGAAAAGGAAAATTTCAACAATTATAGGGATACTCTTTAAAACTAAGGATGTCCTAAATAAGAAATCATTATTATCATATCTGACCTATTGTGTGGAAATCTGGGGAAACGCATATAAAACAAATAACGACCCGGTTTTCAAACTGCAAAAAAGAGCCAAGAGAATTATAAATCGATCAAAATATACAGAGCCAACTCATTCTCTATTTAAATCAAATACAATGAAATTCTACGACTTAGTTGAATTTAAAATAGCACAAATATATACATATATCCACAGGGAGCGTCTGGAGTGGAACTAAGAGCCGCAGGTTGCAGACCCCCAGTAGTTCACAATGCTGTGTTTTACTGCAGCGGGTCAAAAGTAATGTTTTTTTATGGACAGGTTGAAAAATATTTGCTAGTATGACTGAACATGAGCAATTGCATGTAATTGCATGTGACTCGTGTCAATTTGTGGAGGAATTCATACGTGTTCCCCTTCACCTGGCCATCAGCGTGGGTCTTAAACCTAGGTGGCCAAAACATGCTTAATTAAAATTAAACTGCACTAATAAACTAACCAACAGAGGGAATACAACCCCTCCTTTTTAACAGAAATGCTGCTTTCAATATCGCGACATGGTGTTGACAAGGGAAATTTAAACCCCCAGTGATGTAAATCCTTTGAATTAATTCCAAGATGTAGCTCACCAGTGTAAACAGGGCCGTAGGTTGACTTGACGTTCTCATCCAGATACGTGACTCCCAGCGTGTAAAGAGGGGTAGCGCCCATTCCGTGAAGAAATTGTCCCAGCATGAACACAAATCGATAACCGGGCAATCCCCCGCCCTCTTGGTCCTGGCAAGAGCTGGTCTGGTTGGCAGAGCACATTCCAGTTTGCTCGGACAGACTGACCTGGTAAGGTGGCGTGATGAAGTGAGGCAAGGCAAAGACCAGAGAACCCACAGCCATGAGAAGCACCCCCCAACCGAGCCAGCGAGGCTTGTGGCCCGTCCCGCCAAAGTAGCTGACAAAGGCCAGGCAAATGCACGCCGCAATGTCGTAGGTGCTGGCGATGAGGCCCGCGTCGTAGCTTCGCAGGTCGAAGCGTCTCTCGATGGTCGTCACCACTGTGTTGATGAAGCCATTGATGATCATCCCCTGGAGGAAAGAGGCCACGCACAGGAAAAACAACACCCATCGGGGAGTGTTGAAGACTTGGATAGCTTTGGGTGTCAGAGCCCCCCAGCCGCATAGCTGATCTGAGTCTGTGGGGGACGGATTTAATCGAATCTGTGACTCTGCGCTAAGGGTGGTTTGTGCACTATAGATCTGTCCCGGAAAGGTGGAAGCTCCAGTGAGAATGCGGGGCTGAACGGGACCATCGGTGCATCTGGGTCCCGAGTCTGTGAGGCTGTCTATGTGAGGGTCCACAGGGCTGGGGGTGTCCAGAGAGGGGCCCCTGCTCAGAGGGAGGCCATGAAGGTCAAGGAGCTCCTGCCTGGAGCTAAAGGAGGCATCAGCATTGAGCATTGAGGGTCTTGGGCTTCAGATGGGGGCAAGAAAAGGGGAAACTACTTGGACAGGGCAATATACGCTACTTGTGAAATAACTTTAGCCAGGAGAAAATATGAAGCAGGCCAAGTTGAAATGTTCCAGTGTCCTAATTTAGCTGGTTTCTGCAATTACAAATACTTGCTTCTTGTGTACTGTATTCCATGCAACAACACTGCTGAGTGCTTCTTAAGGCTGTTGTACTTTATAAAGCAACACAACTGGTTGGCTCATGGCATCCTGTAGAGAGAAGACAATAGATGATTTAAAATATAACCAGAGCTGTATATTGGTACAGTTAATTTTCATTGATTCTGTGAAAAAAAGATTGCTTGTCCACTTAAGAAATGATTTGGCTTGGGAAATCATTTTGGGAATGTCAGTTGCAGCGCAAAGTATGGGGTATCCCACTGCACACAGTAACAGGATAGGAAAACATTAGCACGTGCTAATTTCTGTACGCTCAAAAGCTGATGTGACGACATGCCTTGTTGACCAATGAGCCATTCTTTCAAAGCCTTCTGGCCAATTTGTAGTAGCACCTCATAGAACCCACAGCTGGTAGTACCTGCGCCTGGCAGTCAGCCTTAGTTAACACTTGGGGAAAACCTGCATCTTAATGCTCTTAATTGCAGGATGATAATTATTTAAAATGTTGCAAAAACAACTTCCATTTTCACTTTTTTAAATCTGTACCACCATTCATACATAAGTCATGAAGAGGAATGAAAACACTTCTAAATATAAATAAAACACATCAAAAGTGAGTCATGTAGAACATTGTCAAATCATGTGACTCTGTATTCATTATTAACTCATTCACTGCCATTGACGGCTATATTGACATCAATAATTCATTAGAGCTATTTCTATTAGTTTCCACTTTCACTAACAAGAGTATGAAAACCTACAAAAAAATGTATTGTACATTTAGAACAGATATAAAATTTGATTAGTCATGAGTTAACTATTGAAGTCATGCGATTAATTACAGTTAAAAAATGTAATCGTCTGACGCCTCTAATTTTTTTATATTTTCTTTTTTGTTTAATTACTTAATTATTTAAACTCCAGAATAATCACAAATTTTATATATGTTCTAAATGTATAATACTTTTTTTCCCTAGGTTTTCATACTCTTGTTAACAAAAGTGGAAAAAAATGAAACTAATAGAAATAGTTTGAATGAAATTGTGACGTCTATAGCCATCAATGGCAGTGAATGAGTTAATAATGAATAGAGTCACATGATTTGGCAATGTTCTACATGACTCACTTTTGATGTGTTTTATTTATATTTAGAAGTGTTTTCATTCCTCTTCATGACTTATTATTGGTATGAATGGTGGTGATATGGATTTAAAAAAAGTGAAACTAATAGAAATAGTTCACATGAATTTTTGACGTCTATAGCCGTCAATGGCAGTGAATGAGTTAAACATAGCACTCACAGGAAAGGTTTGTAGAACACCCATCAAGTTGACAAAAGAGATTTTAACATGCTTTGACAGACCTTTAGTGACAGTTATGTGTATGGACAGACCCCTTTTTTGTTGTTGTTGTTTGGGCCTGCCATTCTGTCGTGAAAAAGGCGCAACGCTAAAGGAAAATACTCTTCCAATGAAAACACAGCTGGTATGTGAAGGAATGTGAACATCTGTTGTATTTAATACCTATGTAAGAAAAGTGAATAAAAACACGAGTAACTGTTTAGCTAGTCATTTTGAGGGGAACTTTTGCTTTGACACGAAAATGTTATAAATAAATAAATAATGTTGTCTTCTTACGTTATATTCTCCTAGAAAGGTGTACACCAGTATGTACAATATTTGGAGTCTACCGGTCCATCACAGGGCATACGTAGAGACCGAAAAGCATTCACACACATTCACACCATCACCATGCACCAACGCAAGCTGCTTGCATGGTGAGTGAGCCACGACACCGTCAGTGATGGCAAGATAAATATGTTAATAACTAATAGGACACTTAAGAGTCATAGCTATGCATGCTTTTGAATTGATCTTAAAAATATCAAATGGATATTTTAAGTGTCCTCAAAAACCCAGCTACATAATATTAGGAGTTACTGCACCCTACCTTCAGTCCAACATGTCACAGTCAACAGGTCTGGAAAAAAGTCTGTTGAAGAAAGAGTGGAAAAGATGAAAGTGAAACAACTTCTGAGCCCATCTCAGAAAGCCTCTTATAGTGCTGAGGCAGCACATCAGGACACGCCCAGTGGGAGTGCCTGACTCGTTCTGACGCTACATAATCCTCCTGCAAGATGCTCACGAGGTCCACTGTACATTCACCCATCCATTTTCTGTGCTGCTTATCCTCACTAGGGTCGCAGGTGAGCTGGATCTTATTCCAGATGGCAACTTTGGTCCTCGAGAGCCACATTCCTGCACGTTTTGGATGTCTTCTTCCTCCAACACAGGTGATTTAAATGATCAGCATGAGCTCTGGAGAAGCCCGATAACGATCCTCGCCTGTGTTGGAGGATGGAGACATCTAAATGGTTGCCTACCGCTGACTACAGAGACACGGGCTACACCCTAAAATGGACGCCAATAAGTCATAGGACACATACATACATGGACAACCATTCACACCGTTGAGTGGTGAACGGAACCCACGCTGGCTGCACCCAAGTCAGGCAATTGTACCACTAAAGCATCAGTGGCTACAACAGAAACATTCACACCGTTTTCCTTTGTTAAATTCTTTTCTGATATCCGCCTTTTCATTTGTGATATCAAAGTGAAATCACAGCAAGTTTTTCTTCACAGCAGTAACCTTTGCTTTTGTCTCCTCGGGAGGGTCTTTCCTCCCCTGTGGGAAACAAAGGCCAGGAATGGGTTTGAGATTATGCTTCTCAGAAGCAGCCAATTCAGTTCAGTTGTTAGCTCTCCGTTCACACAAGAAATATGGATAATACTAAATAATGTAATTAAAAATTGTTTAAAAAAAATAGATTATCCAGCATATTTTATAAAAGATAAAAAATTTTGTCATTGAGATTTTTTTTTTGAGAGTTTTTTAAAAACGTACTGTTGCGACCCCGAATGGGAAGAGCTGAAGACTCAAAGTGGAACCTCTGGTTTTTGTGTCCAGTATTTTCATTTGATTGCTTCATCCTCGTTTGCATCTTAAATCCCCCTCGTTGTCAGCGGCCGCATTTAGGTTCTCAAAAGTCTGTCCATTCTTGTGTGAGTCTACTGTGAGTCCCCCCACCCCCAAAAAAGTTTCAAGGCAGCGTTGCAGGCATCTGTAAAAGTCAACATGTTGCTTTATCAAACCCTCCAGTTCCACACTGCTTATCCAGATGAGAGTCATGGGTGAGCTGGAGTCCGTCCAATTAGACAGAATTTAAAAGACTACACCCTACAGTAGGCTGGTTGCCAGTCACGCACAGGACATTGAGAGAGACAAACAAGCATTCATTCTCACATTCAAACTGTCACTGAGTTGGAACTGAAGTGAAGTGAACCATAACAATAAAGTTGCTTTTCTATGTAAATGAAACTGAGCATCGGGTTTATTTATGTTCACGATGCCTGCGATATTTTTTTGGTGGCACATGAGCTAGCAACATAGCTGGTATGTCTTGACTATTTTGACATTTTGAAACACATGCACAAAAGTCAGACAAGTGACGCATCATGAGCCAGAATACATCACAAAGTCAAGCAGGCTGTCCTTCGTCTTGGAAAGCTTCGGTTTGAGCAGGTGCTCAACCACAAATTCAACTCTCAATAATCTCTTCTACATTACTTGTTATGACACTACAACCTCTGATTATAATAACTACTGTATCAGCTCTATATGGAGAAATTTGAGTCAATCAAAGCAAAGTCACCAAAATAACACTTCTCTTCCACTTCATAAAAGAATGCACGATTGTACATTTTTAGACCGCAGTGTTACGGGAACTTGTGGATAGTTATGAAACTGTTTCATGGAAAGTATACCCAAGATAGATTTTACATTGCATAGGTGTTAGATTGCAACATTCTGTACAGATCTAGAATTTTTTATTTTGTGCTGTGTGTGTGTGTGTGTGCGCACGCGTGCGCACGCTTGTGCAGAAATAACGGTGACTTCCCTTTAGTGTTGCACATTATACTGCAGGTCACGTGAGTCAGTACTAACAGTCGCTAAGCATGGCTTAATTAAGAAACCTTTCCCAAAAGTTTGAATTATCTCACTACTTGTCATTTTTAAAACCTGCCTTAATAGCCATTTATATTCCTTAGCTTTTAACACAGCTTGAGATTCTGCCCTGGCTGTGGTCTTATTTTTATTGTTTTCACCTTGTTTTATTGATTCTTAATTTGTATTTTTGCATTTATGAACAGCTTTGTTTCAGTTGTGTTTTCTCATAAAATGAGTTGAGTCATTTTCTACTTTACTTTCTACAACATGTTTGAGTTTGTTGCTCTTTAATCAGATAAAAGGTGTTCTTGTGCTTCCTGTTCTTTCACAAACACATCATGGGTACGGCCCATTTCGCATCCTGATTTCCCTCATGAGGGTCATGGAAATGCCGGAGCCTTTTCAAGCAAACCTGGGCCAAGAGGCGGGGTACACACTTGACTGGTCACCAGTCAATTTTACGAGACATTGCACAACATTGAACAGCACGCAACCAATCAACATTAACATTCACACCTATGGACAATTTAAGAGTTTTGAACTTACATGTACGTATTGTATTTTGGCAGGAGGTCAGACTACTACTACTACTTCTGAACCTCAGAACTGCGAAGCCGGCTGGGCCATCTTGCACATAACATTGTGAGAATGGGTGAGCAGATTGAGGCAGCATTTTGTGAGTGAAGGGAAGTTAGCACGTCTCTCTCACAGTCGTGTGTGTGTGAAATGCGTGGTGTGCGCGATGTGGAAAATGGAAAGTATCTAGAACATGCTCACTTTCACTTTCAGTCCCAGTTTTTTTTTTGCATGCACACACACATCACGACACTGTCAACACAAAACTAAAAGAAGGGACTTTTGGCTTTCTCCCGACATGGACAGATATCAAGAACATGCTCACTTTCACTTTCAGTCACAGCTTTTTTTTTTCATGCACACACACATCACGACACTGTCAAAACAAAACTAAAAGAAAGGACTTTTGGCTTTCTCCCGACATGGACGGATATCAAGAACATGGTCACATTCAGTTACTGTTATATTGTTTACACATGTTCAAAAACACACAAACTAAAACTCCCTGACTAAAACTGCAAACTGCCTCTCTCCATCTCGCCTGCGACCCAAATGAGGACAAGCACTATTTAAAAAAATGAGTGGCTTTCTTTTTAGATAGACAAATGAGCAGACTAGCAGCCGTTAGCCTCTAACCTTTAGAAACGGTTGACAACCTACAATAAGCTACTCATTTAGAAAACTCCGCTCTTCACATACTATTCACAAGATGTTACTGCTCTTAACTCATTCACTGACAGTGACACCTATAAACGTCAAAAAATTATTTGAAGTATTTCTATTAGTTAAAAAAAAATTCACCACTTTTGTTAACAATTAGGGGCGTGAGGCGATTAAAATTTTCAATTGTAATTAATCACATGACTTCAATAGTTAACTCACGATTAATCACAAATTTTATATCTGTTCTAAATGTACAATATTTTTTTCCTAGGTTTTCATACTATTGTTAACAAAAGTGGAAAAAAGTGTTAAACTGATATGAATAGTTAAAATGAATTTTTGACGTCTATAGCCGTCAATGGCAGTGGATGAGTTAAGGGGGACATAATATGTTTAAAACATTGTATCATCTAACTTATGGGAAACCATTGTTAGGTATTTTCACTCTTTAAGAGTGTGGTTCACCAGAATGCGACATTTATCAGAGAATTCCTGCCCACTTTATTTACTAAGGAAAACGCATCAGCAAGCTACAACAAGCTACTTATTAGATTTCATTACAAATACAAAAGCTACATATCGCTGATGTGGGGCCAAAACCTTGTACCTCCAAAATGGTCACTTTCATTAGACCCCAAAATGGTTGTTTAACAATTAACATTGCATCATCAAAGAGCATTTTCAACACTTGATTGGTCAATAATTCGTAAAAAAAAAAAAGACACCTACGTGTGTGGAGTGACCAAAAGTAGATATTTTTGAAAAAAATATGAAATTTGCCAAATTGTGATTTATGAGGTTTCAGCCAGCAATATAGATAGCATCGTGTTCTTACCAAGCTGTGATCATGTGGTTCCCTTTTGTAAAACTCCTTCACATCAACGTTTTGACTCTACGCTACGCTTCCTGTGATGGCCGCTGCACATTTTCCATCTCAGTCTAGGATTGAGTAATTAAATCCGTCGCTTTCAACAATCTGTACTAACAGGCGATGCACTACTGCGGTTTCATCGTCACGTCTGCAACTGCTAATGATTTTAGTCAATATGGCGCCTCCCTTACATTGATTAATTATTGTGTTCAATTTGTATTTCGCAAATGCAATATTACCGTGTTTTGCCTCGTGTTGGCACGGAGTATGCTTGACTTAGCTTATATACACCCACTCCACTTTACTCTTTCATGTCTACGTTGAAACAATTTGTGTTTGGTCTTTGTTGCATTGATGTTGTTCTTGGGTTTGGCTTAGAGTACCGGTACTTAAATGGAGATGGAATGGACGGTCATGAATAGAATAATGTGCTTTGTCATGCCCCCAAAACTCGTCTGATAGCCTACTGTGAACTAATGAAAGTGCTTACTAGTAGCCTACATTTGGTGTATGGATATTGCTCCTCTCCGATATGTGTTTTTTTATAAAAAAAAATAAATAAATGGATGTGTCCATGTAATCAACAACATTCTTCTTTTTTTTCTTTTTCTGGAGAGCTCAGTATTGTTCATTCGGTAATTTTACCGATTCGACATGTCATGATCATTGCTCCCTCTTTTATTTTTTTATTTTTTATTTTGTATGTGCGTGAGTATGTACATGGGCGTGTGTATGTGTGTGTGCATGTGTGCGTGTGAGTATGTACATGAGTACACTAATGAGTGAACTAATGATAGTTCACCTAAAACATATTTAAAATCCCATATTGTTCACCTAAACCAAATACTAGAGTCGTGAGGTTGTCAGGAGACCCGAGGAAGGATCAAAGAAAAGAAAGAAAAGTGAAATCCAGCACCGACCAGACATTACCTACTACCCACCCGGTTACCAACCAGAGTCTTTCACCAACCCCAACAACATTATTCTAATTACAATTTATAGGAAGGTACTAATTAGAGATGTTCAATACCACTTTTTTTCAGAACAATAACAATACAAGTACTCAACTCTTGAGTAGTCATCGATACCTAGTACCGAGACCACTAGTACTTTTATTACATGAAATTTCCCCCCTAAAAACAATGACAGATAATTGTAAAGAAAGACCTAAATGTCCCAATATAGCATTTTCCTTAAAATTTCATGAAATTAATGAAAATGTTCTATTCTACTAATTTCTTATTTTTGGTTCCTGATTGTAAAACGGACAATATCTGCTGCCATCATGAGTACCGATTATGAAAAGTGTCATATGGATTTTTTTTCTTACATGGCCGACAGCCTCGGCAAGCCAACAGACGTGACGTTTTGGAACAAGAGCAAATGTTTTTGTTCGCGGAGAAGCAGAAGAAAAAGCAACAATCACTCCTGCAGTGGGTGGTCTCAAGGTGCGTTCAATGAACAGGCACACAGTAGGAAATCACAGGTATGCATAGAAAAAGCCCAGATGACTGACAGAGCGACAGGTTGTGATGCATTTTTGACACGTCCCTTAAAAAATAAGTGGAGTGTGAGTTATTTTGTTCCCAGTTTGTAGTATTTGATGACGCATTTGACTAATTGGGAGCGTAATGGAGCAGAGCAGAGACATGCACGCACACTCAAGCAACGTTACATTGAGTCATGGGAGTGCCACTGTATCAACAAGATTTAAAACAGATGACATCAAATGCAGTCCAATACAAGAATATGGCATGCAATGTGAAAGCTTACATACAGTATATACATAAATATATGCAGTATTTACATAAATTAACATGTATATATCCTAATATTTTGAATTACCGGTAATAAAAAATAAAAATAATTTTGCTGCTTTTGCTGATGTTTTAGATTTTTGTCGCGGTACCGTTTCAGTACCAGTATCGAGGTATTTTATACAGGTATAGTACCGAAGTCAGAATTTTGGTATCGTGACAATACTAGTTCCAAACCATTTGTATTAGCTATCTAAATAAAGATAGAATGTTACTCATTGAGAAACAACATTCAAGGCATCGGTTCAGCAATTCACTAAACTGTCAACAACAAAAACAGATTCTTCCACTTAATCTGTAAAAGCTGCCGAGTAATAAGTAATCCTCTCTGACCCTCTGCGCACATACGATTACTAGTCAGATGTTACGCAATCATACACTGAGCTCAGAGCAGTCCAGAGTATTTCAGGAAATTTTTATTTGTTTGTTTGCATATACTGTATAAAATTTTTAATCCAAAAAACAATAAATAAATAAAATCAGGATCTTATTGTTTTGATGTTTCACTCGAGTAAGTGTTTTACTGCTTTTATGAGACTTTCTTAATATCAAGTATCAACTAACAAATTGCTTTCAACACAACAAAGTGGGAGTGTATTGTGAACATCGCTTGTCATCGCATCAGTTACAACTCAGATACTAGCTTTGAAGGCAGAATATTGTTGCGATGCCTTTACGGTTCTATTCCACATTAGTGTGGTTTATATTGGACATTAACAGGCACTGTTAAAGGAGCTTAGGGTCAACTCGCACTTTGGCGCACAATGCTTGGGGCAGTGTTCTCCTGCTTTGGCCTCATGTGTTTCTTCTGTAAACTAGGTCACACAATCTCATTCAAACTAAACTGCATTAGTTCTGCATTGCGATTATTGCTACAGCAACAGAACAAATTATGAAATGACTATGCTATCATAAAACAAATGCAATGTTCGACAGTATTTTATATTTGTTCAGTTGATATCTTTTGGTTGGAAATGACACATGATTGTGACAAAAACTTTAAGAAGTTGTATTAGGGATATGTAAAATGATTAATATTGCAATATTTTGCACCATTCTAGACGTTGACCATTGACTCATCTGTTTACAATCATGACACCTTGGATTACGTCAACATTATGATTTTCAAATTACATTGCTAAGACATTTCTTTGCAGTGGTTCTAAAACTGTTCTACAGCAAGCACCAACTACAAAAATATGTACTAAGCTCTCCCACTAACAGTATAATGACCAACATTAAAATACTATAGCATAGTAGGTTAAAGTGTTCATCCAGTATGAGACAGAGGTTAACTTCCCTTCAAGTATATTTAGGTTACTGTAACATTCTGCAGTTTGAACATCCCTGCACCTAAATAAATAAATAAATAAATATATATATGTATATATATATATATATATATATAGACGATACTGTGCAAAAAAACCTCACGATATTGTTAAAAAATGGGGGGGAAGCACAATGTTGTGTTTTTGTGCTTTTGGCATGTCATCTCACATGTCATTGGCAGGTGCTACTATTGGCTCAGCGGCGTTAAGTATCATGGTCTATGTAAATCACAATGCTGTGTTCGACTGAAGGGAAAAAAAATACATGTAATATTTTTTGACAGAGATGTTGAAAAATATTTGGTGGTATGACTGATTTATGGGAGTGATAATCACTGTAGTGGCCAAAACATTCCTAATTAAAACTAAACTGCTCTAATTAACTAACCACCAGAGGGCGCTAGAACTGCGCAAATGGAACACAACCTCACCCTTTTAACAGATGTACTTTTAATATCGTGGCATGACAAGGATATTGTGTCAATTTTAATATTGCAAGTTTGCAACATTGCAATGTTGCCGTTATCGTTACATCCATAAAAAAGAGAATTTATATTTTAAAACTAGTTGATAATTATTTAATTAAAACGTGTTGCACTTGAGTGTAACAAAATATATCTACATACATAAAAACAAAAAAAACAAAAAAACAGTTCTGAAACACTAAATGCAAAATTAAACTACATAGTTGAACTGTACTATAAGTAGTGAAATAGTGATTATTTCACATATCACTAGAGGGAGCCCATACTTTTATAACAACTGTTCATAACTGTATACCTATCCTTCTTCTTGTCCTTCCTGTTGACGGCTGATCCCATCATTAATGTTATGTTAGTTCACAGAACACAAAGGATCAGTTTGATGTGCTCATGAGCCAACATTTGGACTAGACCCCCATTTCTCCTTAAATATGTCCCTGTTTTGCAAAATTGCATGCGTCCAACGTTGTGTGAATAGTTTGGGAAAGGCTCTTTCATGTTTTCCAGCACACAAAGCAAGACGATGATCCATCATAAGCACGCTTGAATGAGTTTGTCAATTATTACACACATTTTGGATCAACTGCAACAGATATTGTGATATCTATCACGTCAGTACCTGGTATCCACCCATCCATCCATCCATCCATATAATCATGAATACAATATGTTTGCACTCAGGTGATATGAACTATCATCTAAAGATTCGCCATTTTGAACAGAAACTATGTGCATTTATGAAACGAATGCAATAAACATATTATCTGGGTCTGGGTCTTGGTGCACCCCTCACACCCCTGCAAGGAGGGAACCACCCTCACTATGCAGCCGTGAAGCGATAAAGGTAGCATATCGTGCAAAAACACGCGGAAGTAATGACTTTTCTGCGTCGATGGGCAGCGACGTGACAGCTAAACGAACGGCGTTATAATTCATATCTTGCTAGTTGCTAGAGGGAGCGAATCACGTGAACAATCAGATGTTGCATGAATTGCCGATGTGTTTATGACTATAGCTAGGGTTCATTTTGCGAGGCAGAGCAAGTCACTGGATTACAAAACACTCCCTTTTGTTCACTGTTGTCGCAAACGCGGTGCAGGTTGCATGCTTGAGGCATGTCTGGTGCGCGTGCACCGGCGGCATCAGCACCTTATAGTGCATGCAACGCCACCTTTATTTATTTTTTTAAATGTTATATTTAACGAACGTGGCTTACCTTCAAACGTGCATATACACCCTCTCTCGTCTCACCACGTCTGGTTTCCTGAGATAAATGTGACGGTACAGGTGGCGCATGCTGACAACCGCAGCTCGGGAGGTCTCGAAGCACGTTGCCGGCTGCCGCCTTGTGAAAGTGTCAATATGGCGAGCGGGTACTATAGTGACACAGCTAGTGACATCAACCGTGAAGCTGCAAAAGGGCAGCACTGCTGTCCTGTACGTGTTATGGTTATGTTTAAATAATAAATGTATGTAATGTAAATAATAATGCCTATGTTTAAATAATGCGCCTGAGTCAGTCGAGTAAAATGAAATAAAGACACGAATACAATTTAAATGTATTCGAGTCCAACACTATAATCCAACTCGACCTCTATAATTTGTTCTCGTTTCTAACGAAACAGGAAATAATTTAAATAGAAATAAAACGTTCTAGAGTTAGCAACACCAGTTACAACAGTGCAGATTGCAGAAGAAGCCTTTTTCAACAGCTGCAATAGTAAATAAATACTGTAAGTTATGTTGATTTATATTGTGAAGTAGGTAGACTAGCATTACCTAGATACTTTCAGCCTAAAAACGTAAAAGAAAACAGACTACTGTAAATGTTTTATTTTCAAACAGTTACACGCAGTGGAAGTAATTTTCTGTTAGCCGTTGTATGAACTTTTTACCAGTAGAGGGTGCCAACAGACTGTATAACAACAATGTATTTGGGCCCGTAGGGTAATATTAAAACAAAAACAATATGACAGTCTTTTATGGTAACGAAACACTTTATTTTTCACAAAAGTGTGAAAAGAAGGTAACCCCGGGAAAAGGTCAACACAAGTATTGAATATTGTACATAACCGAGACAATTTTTCAATTTCTTATTCCTTTTAATGTCTGGTGCCACTAAAAGTCCAAGTGACTGACACATAAAGAAAACATATAATGCCTGAAAGCACTTTTTTGGGGAGAATCTGCAGTACAATACCATAGCTATTTACTGTATGTAAGAATTAATTAAGTGGTTTTTGGTCATTATCAAGAAAACCTTTAGAAGTCTTAGGTCCAGTTAATTAAAATTTAGGGTTGCAATTTTTTTATTTGACTAAACCAAGGTTTAGTGTTTTGCTTCCTAAGAAGGCCTGTGAATTACATGACGACAAAAAACATGACATGTAAAAATGAAGAATTTCTTACAGGTGAATGATGTCATGTTCCACAAAGACTTCTGTTTGGTATACGACTAATAGATTCCCCCAGTCTGGAGATGCAGACATCTATCACTTCTTATAGGGCCATTACTGTGTAGAGTGAGTTATGCAACATGAAATGAAAAGATCTTTTGATTAATGATGTGTTGTATGTAGACATGATCATGTCTGATGCATGCCTTACATCACTCTCAAAAGTTCTTCTTTTTTTTTTTTTTTGCTTCATATGAAACACAAGAGGGCACTCTGCTCTATATAGTGAGACCTCTAAAACAGAGAACTGCCTCATACAGGTACTGTAGATTTTCGTTTGTTTCTTTTAAATAATTGTCTGTGATCAGTGACCACGAGCCGTGTACTTAATGCTTTTCCAGTGTTAAATTATGTAATTTACGTGCCTGCCAACCTATCAAGTAGGAAATTACATAACCATGTAAACATTTTGAGCCCTTCCTATTTTCTAAATTGTGTCTGAGAGCAAGCAGTTCTGAATATTTCTGGAATGTGACTTTAGCAAGAAAGTTAATTTACATACCCCCAAGAAAGAGGGCTCAACAATTATCTCCGCCCCCTAGTCATGATGGTTACGATTCACCATACTCGTCATTGGCCCTGCAGCAGAGGAGCGTGGTGCCAGAAATGACTCATTTCCAAGAGACAAGAATTCCCCCTCAAAATATGCTAATTAATTTGACTTTTTTTATGGAATTACTCCATTTTCTTCTCTTGACAATTTACTTTACTTGACTGGAATGTGTGACATATGAAAAGAAAACACTTCCTGGCAGCCTTTAAGCTATTCTTAAAAGGCTCTTGTGCAATAATAACGTGACGAAATTATTCGACAGATGCCGAAAAGACAAGTCTTCACTGATATACAATAATTTGTTTGTGGTTTCTGTTCTCTGCTAGCCAGCTAGCAGCGATTGAGTCTGGCCTGAGGTGGGGCAAATCTGAAAGAGGCAGCGGAAAGAACCAAAAGTCGAGTGTGACGTTAGAAAAGCAACTTGTGCGCATGTCCTCCATACGTCAATGTGTTAGTGGAGTTGCCGTAGCTGGCGGATAAACATGGCCGACCTTCTGCGCATGTGCGCCTCAGATCGTGTAATTGCATTTCTTAACAAGAAAATGTGTATGTAGTGCGTCTCCCAGTCTTATTAGTACAAATGTGTTTCATACACGGTTGCATTTTCGCCGCCTTTGAGAGTGGCCTCCACTTCTTGCGATTCCGAGCAAGCAGCTTAGTTAGAACATTCATATTATGTCCATTATCTTCTTTTGAAATAAATGCTTCCAGGGCCCTAAAATGCTGGGGTTTCAATGACTCAATGTTTTTGATCATTTAAAGGGATACTTGACTCATTGAGCCATTTTCAGCAGTATAAAGTTAATATTTTGTCAACAATTACATTGATAATGTAATTTTTTCCCATGTACAATTAACTTGCTGTCGACTAAAGATGACATCACCTGTGCTGAGGAAATAGGTAACGACCAACAGGGCTAGACTGGTCGTCTGGCATGCAGGGCATATGCTCTTTGTGCCAGCCTTTTTTGGGGCCGATGCAGTGCTTTTTAATTAATTATTTTCCCACATTCTACCGTAAGAGACGGGCCCACAATTTAGATGGACCAGTCCGTTAATCCATTTCGAAGACATAGCAAACTGAAACATCATCAATAAATGTCAGTGGCATAACTACATGTCAGGCAAGAGTCGGACCTAAGTCAAAATGCGAGGGGCGATTTTTTTTGTGCCAGTCCACCCCAGACGACCAATCACGGCTCACTTGTTTTCTGGGTTTGGTCAGCAAACTGAACCGTGATTGGTCGGTACCTGTTTCTCAGCACAGGTGATGCCATCTTCAGTTGACAGCAAGTGGCCATATTAGTTTTTAAAAGTATTATTTGTTCATGAAAAATAATGAAGTTATCACATCATTTATATAGACAAAATATTATCTTCTTACTGTTGAAAATGGCTCAATCAGTCAAGTATCCATTTAAAAGTTAATTTAATGCTGAATTAAAACTATTGTCTCTCCCACGCGCCATTTTGAGTGTTATGAAATGACAAAAGCAAATAAACGAATTTCATAATACGGTTTGTTTTAACAGCAGTCAATGGCGGCCTGCCTGTTTTTTCTTTCAAGAAAGTGGGTGTGGCTTGCCAGGTTAGTTCTGTGCTGAGTTGACAAAAAACACAAAATAAGCCTTAAGTTAAAATTTTGAGCTGAATGCAACACAACACACACACACACATGCTGAGTGAATATGGTTTTGCGTGTTCATGCAGCTATTTCACAGGAGGGTGCGATAGTGCTGAGTAGCGGGATCCTGACATTGGGGACTTTAACATTCATCACACTCAGTCATACACACTGCAGTAACCCCGAGGCCCGATGCGCTTTAATTATAAGTCACCCGGCTAATCAATAGGAAGAAGGATAATTCCATTTCAACACCCAATATGCGTTTATGCCGATGTCAGATTTAAACGACTCGAGCCTTGATTACACTCATATTGTGTTTGTGTATTTATAACTGTGTGATCTATAAGGTGCTTGAATGTGCGCTAGCATTATTTCAGGCAGAGTGAGCAGCATTGATGGCTTATCACGCATATGACTGGAAGCGAATCTAACAGCGCTGCAAAACATTTATAACATGAAATATGAATGGATTCCTCAGCCTATTTTATTCTTTGGTAAATGCATTCACCCACAGGCCATTGTAGAGAAGTGTGTGCATGTGTGTGGTAAGTGGGGGAGGGTTCATACACAATCTATGATGACACTTGCATGAATCCAGAAATCATGGGAGTTCTAGCAAAACAAAAACAAACTGAACTTGGCTCCAATTACACCTGGCATGCATCACATATTGTTAAAAAAACAAACAAAAACATGAGGTTCTTTTTGCCTTATGAAAACTCAAAATTGATGACTGAGACTGAGAAATATGACAATTAGCATTCTTATTCAACATGTTATTATTATTCATGAAATCTTAAATAGGGTTTCTTACTTACTGAATTACATACGTTTAAAATGTGCATTCAGCTTTGTAATTTGAAAAATAAAAACATTAATATTTGTTTTAAATTCTTTAGGTACTTTATATATATATATATATATATATATATATATATATATATATATATACACACACACACACACACATATATATATATATATATATATATGATATTGTGACACATTTGTAACAAGTAAAAAAAAAAATTGCTGCCGTGTGACCTTTGACCCCAACTGCCTAAAACATCTTGTGTCAGCTTGCCTTTTAAGGGCGTAGTGGTCCAAAAATGAAGACAAGTACTTTTGATTAAACGTCAGAAGACCAAGTTGGTCCAAGTAAAATTAATCTGTTAGAGCATGAAGAACATAACCTGGATGTGCATCATTAGCTTGGTGCTAACACAGCGAGAGTTGCCTCCATAATTTATTCTATCCACAAGGATTATTATTTTAGATTGAAATGGATGTGATCCTGAATGGCTCTGCACCACTGCTTGGTGCAACATGAGTGATGAGGTCAGGCGTGTGTGTGTATGTGTGTGTGTTATAAAGTGAGAGTCGCACTGGACCTTGTCTGTGCATTTGAGAGAGGGTCAACACCACGTGTCGACAATGTGAATGAAAACTGCTGAAAAGCGCGATCCTCTCAGGGAGGTTTTCAATCAATTTACACGAGCCATATGTCTACAGTTTGGTTTGGTACAGTAAACACGGATTTGGTCATGTGTCTGCAGGAGGTAGTCAACACATAATGTGACGTCAGAACAGTACGAAACATGAAGCACTACTGAATTCAACAAAAAAGAACTGGATAGAGTACAGTGTCCCGTGTGTGGATATCATAAACAAGAAACACAAAATGTCTGTAGCGCTATCATATTTTTGACACAATGTTACAAATAAGCTCTTTGGTTGGCACCTTCAACTTCAAACGGCCTTCGGGCTAAATCCAAAGTCATCATTCACACCAGCGATGTTTTTCAAGAAATTTGTCAGCCTTTCAAGTGTATGGACAAGACACAAAATGTGCCCTTAACTGTGAGGTCCAGTCAGAAACAGAATTAACATTGTGATAAAAAAAAAAGGCATATTAATTAATATTAATAGCACATTGGAGAAAATTGTCAAAAACAATATATGAAAAAAAAAATAGATATACACAATCTAAAATGGTATCATGTGAAATAGTAATATATATATATATATATATACATATATATATATATATATATATATATATATTAGTGCTGTCAAAGTTAAAGCGTTAACTGATTAATTAATTACAAAAATTACCGCATTAATCATGAATTAACGCTGATTTATCGCACTTATTTTTGACCATAGATTATCCTTTAGCGTGGCAGCGGATGGCTATGTTTAAGGTAGTACAGGTTGGGTTTGAGCAATAAATATTTCTCTCTCTCTCAATATCAATATATATATATATACGTGTGTGTGTATGTGTGGACTTTGGCTGTGATTTTTTCTCCTAAAAGGTACAGAAGTGTAATTCTTTTTTAACCAGAACATCATTGTACTGTCACTTAATCTCCCCGTCACCATCAGCCCTAGTAACTGAAGCACAACAGTTTAAGAATCTGATGGCTCACATTGTCTTTATTCACCGACCTAATTGTCATAATTAGAGCCGCCTTAAATGGAACTGCGCTGCACTAAGGACTAGACTAGACAACATGCTGAAGTGGAGTCAAAGCAGAGAAAACGTGCAAGGAAGTTACTGACGTTAGGGCGTTAGTTAAATATCAAACACAGATTTAATTCAATTATGGCGACACTAAATAATGTTATATGATTTATTAATGCATACACGACCCAGTGTGTGTATGACTAAACATCCCGTACCCAATCTCTTCTCTTTATGCTTACTGAATGACCCTATCATTGCGTTTTTCATTATTTTTATCTTTTTAAGTGTCAGAAACGGTGACACCCACTCGGGGGATTTGTTGTACACTTCTAAAAAGACATACGAGCTCCCAGGCAGACACACATCAGTGTGACGGGGCCGTCTGCTCCCTCCTGTCGCCTCATTTGTTGCAGCATCAGGCTGCTCTCTCGGAGGAGGCCTCGCTTTATGCCCTTGTCAGCAAACTTCAGCTTTCACACGTGCCCCTCCCCACTCTTCTCACTTCTCAAATTCTTTAGTACCCTGCCACACACTGATCATCCCCTCCCATCCCACCAGCAGCCTTTTTCATCTTTCAAGGTGCTAATTTTGACTTTTGTCATTGCTGTGTTCTTGTTGCAAAGGAACATGTAGTCAATTTTAGGGTGACGCATGGATAAAAGATGAACGCATGATAACCATTCGCTTTTGGAGTCTCTTTGGCAGTTTGCCATGCCACACATTTAAAAACGGTGGCGCCCTGTCTGCCCATTCACTTCTTTCTAGCTCTGGCAAGCAAATGGTCACAAGCATGGACCCGGTCATTTTATGAAATGTTGTGGAGAGGTGGTGCAAGAGCCAAAGTAGATCTTATTTAATGTCAGTATGTATGTAAAACTCAAAGATGTGTAGATTCGGATTGAGAGATGACAACTCTAACACCTGCAGATTATTTATTTATTTATTTATATATTTATTTATTTATGTATTTATTTATGTATTTATTTGTTGATTTATAATTGTTTTTTATATTTTGCAAATGTTTCTGGAAGGCCATTAATAGTTCCCAATTTGAAAACTGTTTATCATATGATCTGTAATAAATCATATAGCTGATTTGAAAAACTGAAAAGAAAATACACTGTCATTGACACAGCACACACTGATATGAAAAAATAAATAATGTTGACTCTGTACAAACAAACAACCAAAAAAACCTATTCTTGATTACCGTGGTGACCTTTCTGATATTAAGAAGGTCCATAACAAGGGAGAAAGAAGCAAAATGGCTGCCATTCGCCCGTTCCCACTCACATCACAGATACGTTTGAATTGTAGGAGGAACTCTGTTAGGTGTTGATTTTAAAACATATGCTTAACAGAATTGCTTATATTTAACTCTCTGGATTAACACCAACTCTTTATAGGAACTAACTCTCACTGGTTTGTATTAGACAAGAAAAGTGTTGAGTCAACACTGTATTTTTAACATACAACACCAACACTGGAAATTTAACACTTTAATATTTTCTGTGTGCTCATAAAGGCATGTGTATTTGGTTGTGCGTGTTTCCACATATATATTTGTTCTAAAACCAGTACTATGAGGTACTATTATATGGGTGATGGGGGTTGTGGTCTACTGAGTGTCAGTTTAGTTGTTGTTGACGTTTGTGCGTGACTGCTGGCCCGCGTTTGTGTTTAGTAACTGTGTGCGTTTGGGTTGTCGTTTGTTTCTTCTCAACGGAGCAGTTCAAGTGTGAAGGAGGGTCACCACAGAGCGGAACGGCATTTTCGGCAAAGAAGTGATTGTCAGGGGACACATGCAGGCAAGTGAAGAGAAATTTACCGCTTCATCAAGCTGTTTGGTTTTTGCTCTGTGGGCAGTCAGTACCATAACATGCCACACACACACACACATCATCCGTATTTTCAAGGTAAAAAACACATCGGCTTGACTTTACAGACCCAAGATTGAAGTTCACCTCTATTAGTCGATGAAGGTCACAGTCTGCATACTGTATGGATACAAGTCAGGGCTCTGGTGCAGAAGACGGCCAATGGATTCAGCCTCATACTTATGTGAGGCTAAAAGACGAAAAGAGGTGTTCGGGGAGGATGTGAAGTGATAGAGTGGAAACAATGAAAAGAGCAAGGTGGGGTAGAGGCTCTGTTACAACGCAATAGATATCATGTGAAAGCGCTGTCTATTCTTTTCTTGTTCTGTCTTTTTTTTTTTTCTATTGCTCTCATCGTGCAGGATGGATGGAGGTCATTCATTATCTGCTGGTCCACTGAGACCAGTATCTTCCTCAGCAGTTTCAACAAGGCCCACCATGCACAGCAGTGGGGGGAGGATTCAAAGAGGGCCTGAGGTGTTCATTGTACCCATGTTGGTCTACTCACAAGACACTAAAGCCCTGTTTCGCCCCATGCATAATTAGTACACATTTCCATTAGAGATGAGCAATTGGCTACATTTCGGTTTTGGTATGGATTACTGGTCAATTGCTCGTGAGCACGTCTGCTTCATGGTTCTGATCTTGGCTCGTTTCTTTCCACATCCAAAAACATGCATGTATCTCAAAAAATCTAGATGTGAATGTGAGTGTGAAAGGTTGTCTAAATGCACACATGAATTGGCTGATGAAAGTCAAATCACTCACGATATTCTTCATTTTAACAGAGATCTTAATGAGTTGAAGTGCTATAAAAGATGTATTAATGTTATGGATAGGGTATATCATTTATTCTTTACGCTTTCAATTGGCAGTTCAAAAATAAAACACACAAACACACACAGACGCACGCACGCACGCACGCACGCACGCACGCACGCACACAAAAGGGAAACCTTATTTAGTGAACCCTTATTTCGTAATTACTTATTTAATCAAACTCAAAAATGAATAAAAAAATGTCACAAATAAAAAAAATGAATACGCTTTTGCAACTAAACTTTAGCTTGTTAGCCAAAACCAGTCAACTGAGATGTAAACTTTGCACACAGTTCTTTGTGCATCATTCAACAATGGACAAATGAAAATAACTGTTGTTGAATCGACTTGTCCCAAGACTAATGGTGGTCTGTGTGGACATGAGTGAGCTGAAAACAATGCGATCAGACAGGCAGACAGAAAAGTCATGTTTTGTTCCTTGTCTAAACAATACATAAACGTCCATGATGTAATATGGCTAATGGATCATTTGGTGGATTGTGGTCGCGGTGTGGAACATCGGGTTGATTGTAAGGGCTATAAGCTAACATATCTTTATTGAGGCTCATTATCAAACTTCAGACTCAGTTTTTTTTTTTTTTTTTTTTTTTACCATTTAGTATTTTTCATCTGGGCCTAAATTAAAAAAATTAAAAATGCTGATTTATTATTATTGTTTTTTTAACATTTGTGTTTGATTTAAAACAAATAAAATAAAAAAATAACAATAGAATCAATTACTTTTTTATATGAAAAAAAAAAAATCAAAGAATTGTAAATAGAAAGAACAAATGACACGTGGGTTTTAGGGTTATGTATTGACAATATACTTCCTAAGATAATTTTATTAGTGAGATTGTGTTTGTCAGTTGTGCAAACCAAGAATGAAAGGAAAGGAACCGTCAACGCAAGGCCGTGAAGGATCTAAAACGTAACCATTGGGATTCTGATGTTCACCAGAGATGGCATAAAAAAAAACAACCTTCACTTAATTATGTCGAATTATAAATTTATAAACATAAATAAATACATTTCTTCTTGCAATGACCATGTCGTCTCTCCAGTGTAGTGCATTCACAGTGTCAAACAATATAGTTTTGTTTTTGTTTTTTGCTACGGAACTCGGTCATTAATAATTTCCTCATTATGGGCACGCGTGCACACATAAATGTTGAGGTACAATAAGTGTGCGCAGCAGTTCTACACCGCTTTACAAAGCTAATTGAGGTTAATGAGTGTAAATGCTAAGTAAAAACACATTAATGAGAGTAATTAAGATTGCCATGTGTGTGAGGTGCAGTCAGTTGAAAATCCCACAGCTATCAACGAAGGTTTTCAACACTTCCGCTGTCAAAGACTGAAATGCAGCCCTTGATTGAGAATGTATACAGTGCCATAAAAATAAAGTACCAATTGGTTTGTCTATTTGTTTAGAAATGACTTCATCTTGGACATGACAGAAGGCGGTCATGCATACACTGCAGGTGGAAGCATCCTCAGCTGGAGTCAATGTCGCAACAAGGCATGCCAACGCATCACACTCACTTCTTGGCCTGAAGACAGACAGCCTATGATAAATAGGAAGATGACATCACCTCCATTTCGATAAAGGGGCGCTGTGGGAGGAAAGACACCTCACGTCCTTGTAATCTGCTACTGCAAAGAACACCAAAGTGGGTTTTAAAGTTGTCAATTATGTTTCATTTGATGTGTTTTCCTGCATTTCGATGGACAGTTTTGTCCACGGAAAACTTTGTCGCATCTTCACATTCTTTGTCACAGTTGAGCCCCAACCGGCAATTGTTGTATTCAGCCAATCACTTTCGTGATTGCCTTTAAAGTTACTTTTCAAAGGTATTTTAAAAACAAATATATTTTTATCTTCCTTTATTTGGGGTTAGAAAACAAAAAAAATCCAAAACTAAAATTTTGAGTCCTAAAACAACTGCAGAATCTAATGCTAGACTGAATTAACAATGTATTTTTACATTAATGTGTTAAGGTCAAACATTGCCAAGAAACCCAAGAAACTCTTTCAAATAGCAGTTGAATGTTTGCTTTATTGATTGGGTACAGCCATTTGCTGAATCAATTAATGCACAATCAATAATTATTATGTTTAATATAATATTTTAAAAAGGAGTTCTAAACTCCTGTTTCATTGCAAGTCTTGTATTGCTTGTAGTGGATGTAGCTGCACTTCCATAACTGAAGGTATTTGTCCTTATTTAGAACACAAACTTGTTCAAATTGAAACAAGAGCACCTCCTGTGGTCGCAGTGAAGTGGTACAACCTATTTTAATGCTGCATTCACACCAAAACCGAGGGGGAGAAGAGGCATTTCGGCGGCACGTTTGCATTGTTGTCAATGTACTTCACGCGGACCGGAACGAAAGTTCATAGGGCGGCGCGGAGGATGCGTTCGGAGCGCTGGGACGCGGTGCGGCGCAGCGAAATCCGCACATTCGCATTTTTCGCCAAAGTTGACATTTTTTTCACGTATTTAAAAAAAGGCACTGCTGGAGAAAATAGTGCCCCGGTTGTATAGTCCCAGGAAAGAAGTGGAAGTAATCGGTGGTGCTCTCTTTTTGTTGACTCGCTGAAGTGCTTTACCGAGGGACACGCCTCCTCCGAATGCAGGAATGAGCGACAATCGTTCAAAAAAAAAACTCTCTGCGGTGAAATGCTAGCAAAGGAAGCGTTCCAGATCGCCTTTTCAGTTTTGGTGTGAATGCAACATAACACAATTTTTTTTCAAGACACCAAAGAATCAACAATCAATCAATTGATCACTTGCACAAATTTAACACCATTTTTATTACTCAATCATTTCATTCATCAAGCCATTCTATTGATAGTAAATGTCAGTCAATTAGTCAATTGTAACTTCCGTCTAGCGGAACTCACTGGTGGCAAAGCTCTCATGGGGAACCTGTGTGTGTGAGTCAGTGTGTGTGTGCGTGTGTGTGTGTGTGTGTGTGTGTGTGTGTGTGTGTGTGTGTGTGTGAGTGTGTCAGGAAGAGAGAGGAGGATGGGGGCAGGAGAGGACAAGGGGCAGAAATCGATACATTTTAACTGAAAGCCCTTGTGTAGCAGAAACAGAGACATGAAGCAGGAAAGCAGGAGACAGAAAAGAGGTGAAGAAGTTCAATAGAGAAGGAAGCAAGGAGGAAAGGCCTGCCAATCATCTTGACCTTATTCAGGAGGCTTCGTTTGTGAACTGAAGCTATACAATTCATCAGTTTTAATTGATTTGCATACGTACATGTATTTTTAGAATAAGTATTCAGAAAAAAAAAGAAAAGAGCAATGATGGTGACATGTCCAATCGGTAAAATTACCGAATGAACAATACTGAGCTCTCCAGAAGAAAAAAAAAAAAGAATAAGTATTCAGTGTCATTTGTGTTGTGGAAGAGAGCTCTTCAAATACCAGCTTTCTTATTATTATAAATGTCAAATTTCTGTTGATTTAATCAAATTGTACTGAACAGACAACATCACATGTCCAGTACGTTATCTTTCCTACATAGCAACATGTTCAAATTCCCTAAACCACTCTTCATGCTATTAACTATTGTGTGAAAGAGACATTATTAAAGTACCTTTGAGGTAGAAGCAAAAGAATCCAAATCATTTCTGTACACATGGCACATCAATTTATATCAGTGACATACACTCGCACGCACTTAGCCAGATGCTAGTTCCACTATGTCACCGCAAACGACTTTACAGCAATATTCTCTGTTATTGAATGAGAGCATATTACTGTCAACTCTCATTTATAGCCGAGACGCAGGACACCCAGTTAAAACTTTTCGATTAATTTCCCTTTGCAGAATGTGCTCATCTTCTCCTCCTTTGGGAATTGTGGAAGTGAGGCTGTTAAAGCTTTAAGGCAGGGGGTGCTCTGTCAGAGTCAAAACGTTTGAATAAAGTCAGCTTTGTACAAGCAATACCTACTGTAATACATTAGAGTTATAAAGCATTTCAAAGTGAGAAATAGGACAAAATGTATGCAATCAAGACATCTCATGAACGTAACTTTTTCCATTTTACCGTGGATATGCAGTATCTGAGGTGCAGAAGTTTAAGCAGAAACATCTCATCAAAATATACATTTGCAAACATTAAGTCATGTTTCACTGACTCTTAACTGCAGGGAGTCAAGCCCAAAAAAGATTCAAAGCAACGGGGAATATCAGGAATTCTGTTTGATTCTACAGATTGTGCATCCTTATTCATTAAACTCCACCCAACTCAACTCAACTTTATTTATAGAGCACTTTAAAAACAACCATATGCAAAGTCACATTTATGAAGTAAAAATCTGACAAAATAGTCCTGCCTACCAAGTAGGATCAAACAGAGCAAACAGAATAAAGGCAACTTGGAAATAGATCTAAAAATCGACAGCGCAGACAACGTAATTACGTAAATAACATAATTTCTGCTTTTAACTTACTATACGTTCAATAAAAGACATATTTACGTCACTCACCACGCTAAATAAAGTAGTCGCATTTCTCCTTGCTCCAGAAGTGTGCTTCTTGCTGCAAGCATCATGTTTGTTGACATCGGTGAAGGGAAAATAACCATAGTTTGATATGTCCTCATGTAACCTCTTATATAAGGATATGTTGTTGTCCTGAACTGTTGTACGAATCCAGGTGCCCAACAATTTGTGAATAAAGGGCGGAATCAACCTGGGAACACTATAGTCCTCCCTGCTTCGGAAACATGTTTTCGAGGGTGCCTGGGAGTGAATGCCTTGTTTATACTACAGTCCTCCCTGCTTCAGAAACATGTTTTCGAGGGTGCCTGGGAGAGGGCTTGGACAGCCCGGTTTCTCACGCTCACAACTTTTTGTTAACGAATAAAAGACGGAGCGGCACACGGTGTGGGTAGAGTCAGCTGTGGGATACGTACGATTGCCCAGACGTTTTTGCAGCTCGTTCTACCCGGACCGTCGGCTCTCCAGCCTAATGTCAAGGTAAGCGCTGATGATGATCATATTATGCTGCTTAGCGTTGACGTGTGTTGATTGCTGTTTGCTAGGAATAAAAGGCACATTTGTTCTAGCACAGTATATCAGTCTCTGCGTATTCATTGTTACCGCCGATCACTCACGATCCTACATAAAAATATAAAAGTGAAGTAGTGTTTTCCCCAAAACAATCGGCTTGAGTATTTCCGGTGGGTTACACGTCAGAAGCCTGGACTTATATACTTGTGTTTACTGTGTGTGTATATAGGCACAAACTGTGGCGTTTTCGCTGTAGAGACACAAAATAATGTGAAAACGCAGTGGAGAAATCAATGTATTCAAGGGAGGCTCCTTTAGCAAGCTTGTACAAGTCGTGACTACGGTACATAGACCAAAGTAGATCCTTGCAAATCAAATAAGCAAAGAAGAAAAAAACGGAGTAAATGTGCATTGTTTTCAGAAAAAAAAAACATAACTCCAAAAAGCAAACCATTATTAAAGGCCAGACAGTAGACACTGTTGAGAGCTATAAATATCTTGGGACAGTCTTAGAAAATAAGTTAAATTTGACTTGGCACTCAGACAATCTTCAAAAAAAAAGGTCCAGCAACGACTGTCCTGTCTGAGGAAACTTTCCAAATTTCACATCGATAAGTCCTTGATGATTTTATTTTCTAAATCATACAATGAATCTGTGTTGACTTTCTCTCTTCTCTGCTGGTTTGGCAACCAAATCAACACTAAATTAAAAAAAATTGGACTGAGCAAAATAATTAATACAACCAGTAAAATATTGGGAGTTTATCAAAGCTCACTTACAGATTTGTTCAACAGGCAATTATTCAGGAAAGCCAATGCCGTTTTTTTCGGATGACTCCCATATTTTATATTTTGAATTTGAGATGTTGCTGTCTAGATCTCGGTTTAAATTTCCGAGGATTAAAAGCAACAGGTACAAGCATTCCTTTGTCCCTTCAACCATTTCTCTCTTGAACTCCAGTCGGGAGAGGATTTGTACCTGATTGTTTGACAGTTTTTATTGATTTTTATTGATTCGCTTGATTTGGTATGTGTATGCCAGTTATACAAAAATTGCTGTTTGCACTTTCCCCGTCATGTATGGGCGTTGCTTCGTCTTGTTGATTCTTGTGCTAATATGCACTGTATTTTTTTTAAACCTCCGATGCTCTTAGTTCTTTATGTTTTGTTTGTCTTAAATGTTGTTCACTGCTTGCTGCAACAATAATTGCCCTACGGGGACACAAATACATTTGAATTTGAACTTCAAGAAAAGAAGACGAAGAAGAAAAGAGTGATCAAGATATTACGAATGTGTTTATAAAAGCAAGAATTCCGGTTATGAAAGGAGTAACCCAGGGCTTTTATTCAGGTTTTTGAAATCCTGAATGAGAGCATATTCGGGTTTTTGCATGTGTTTACATGGCCTTACCAAAACCAATTATTGGCAATATTCGGCTTTAAAAAGGGTTATTGCCTGCATGTAAACGTAGTCAATGGCCAAAAACCGATTGAGCAATACTCGGGAGAACCTCTTTAAAGAAATGAGGATGAACAGAGTCCTAAATAGAGCTGGATGGTTTATCTGGCGAACCATCCTCTAAATATCTCAAGTGGAAAACTTTGAAAGAATTTAACAGCCAAACAAGGGACATGTACAAAGGGGGGCCAAATGTACAGTTTGGAATCTATTGCACATTTCAGGGGAAGGCTGGAATGGAATCTTGGATGACATTTCAGGTACATTCCTTCACATTGGTCAGATGTTGCGCAGAGTGTGTGTTCTGCGTTTTCGGAGGAGGCGGCTCTGCTGGTTCGTAAATGTCAAAGAAAGAGCAATTAGAAAGTATAGGAGGGACATGAGAAGTTGAAAATGAAGGAAAAGGACTACAATCGTCACCTTTAAAGATTCACATCAGCAAGGCCTGGTGGATAATGTCCAGCATCAATACAAGATAATGCTTATGCACAAACAAATATACAGTACACACACACACACACACACACACACACACACACGCACGCACGCACGCACGCACGCACGCACGCACGCACGCACGCACGCACGCACGCACACACGCACACACACACACACACACACACACACACACACACACACACACACACAGTCTCCACGGTACAGAGGAGCCCTCTTCACTTTTCTTGCCTCTCATCTCCATTCCAATACCTTTATTAAAATGTCTCTTATTGTTTTATGAGACTTGGCACATTGTGATTGGATAAATATGCCGATGTACGGTAAAGGACAACGTTATTGTGTGCTTGCGTTGGCCGGCATGTTTGGCAGCAGTTGGCTAAACTTTTTAGTGAGAGTGGAGGACAAATTGGTGCCAAAAGGCTTTCTGATTAGCATAATGAAGCTGCTAGAGGTTAGAAACATGCTCTTTAGCATGGTTAGCGCAAAAGCACAATTTACTAACTTGCTACCTACTAATGTTATGCCGTTGTATAATGAATTGAAGCATAGATAGATATTGACTACCAATTATTATGATTATTAAAAAATAAACCCATACATTCTAAAGTTTCTTTTATGATTAGAAAATTTTTCTCTCAGTAGATCGACTCCTTTACTTTGCTCACAGAGGTATTATGACTTGATTGATTGCTTCAGCCCTTGTTTACCCACACACTCATTTGAAACGCAGCACAAGTGTTTTCAATAATCCCACAGATTTAACGGGTTGTAAACACACCGCAATCTTAATCAAAATGCTGTCGCTTGGCTTGTTTATTTGCAAGTTTATTTGTAATGTGCGTGTTCCGCTTGATTCTCTCACTTCTTCAGGAGCATTTCCAATTTTGACAAGCACCGATTCATCACAGCTGCAATTACATATACAGCCTACACATTTTCTAATGACCCACTTGCCCATGACAGCAAAAACACAAAAGCACCGCATCCACCATTTCAGCATGTTGTTTTCAATGCATATTCAGAGTAAAAAATAATTATGTCATGATACCATAAAGCATTTATTAAAGTATACAAAACGTTTCATGTATTAAGTGTGGAACACTCCAAAATGAACTCCCGTCTTTGACATTTTCCACAACATCTCCCAGCTTTCAATCACAGTTTCTAGTTGGTCAACCATCTTTTCTCTGATGGGTAGGCTTTGCATTCATCACACCCTGACCAGGTCAAATGAAGCTTCAAAAAATGTTACATTGTAAAAGTTTACAAGGACTTGCAGCCACATTAAAACAAGTCACACCTTCAGATGGCAATGCAGCGTTCGAAGGTGCAAATGGAAGCTTGAGGTGTAAAACTTGGAGGCCAAGGAAGCAAAATAAGAAGATTAAGGCAAAAAGAGTCAAGTACACAGCAAATCGGTCAGTGTTAAATTTCCAATGTTCGACCAAATATGCAGTTAGCAGTGTTATTCTAACACTGTTAGGATCACATGTTACACTGTCAGAGTAAATTTGCTGTTGGTGTAGATGTTGGGTGTAACCTGAATAGCACTACCTTGAGTGTCAAATTGACCACACCCTCATTTGTAGGATAAACTGTCCAATTTTCCAGCGCGCTGTCAACATTTCAATAGCGATACATCCAGTTGTTGCTGTCAGGACGGCATTGCTCAGTGGTAGTGTGGTGGTCTTGCAACCCTGACAGTGCAGGTTTGATCCCACTAGTGACTATGTCAAAGTCTCCTCTAAAGAAACAAATTTGTGGGAAACCATGCTGTTATTGAAAGTAAACGTCCTACTGTAGCTGTTGAACATAAGAGGAGTGCTTGGGCTACCATTTGCAATGAATTCAATGCAAATGACTGCAGGTGAAATATGTCTGTTATGATCTCAAAAATGCCAGATAAATTTCGTGACATTGCTTACTTACATTGAATGATATACTCTGTAGAAGAAACCCGACAATGAACATTTAGACAATGGACAAGAAAAACTGAACCCAAATTAGTTACCGCTTGCAAATACAGATTATTCCACTGTCTGTCTCTCCCATTATTTTTATTTTATTTTAAGGATGATGTGAGTTTTATTTTTTTTTTAACATTGATGTTTTCCCAGAGGAAATGAGCCATTGCACAAAGAATCTTCCACATCTGGTATGGCATGCCTGAAAGAAGATGCTGCCTTCCAGCAGAGACCAAAAAGGATGCCCATGCATGAAAAGATAGCCTTGGAGTTTCATGAGCAGAAAATAAAATATATGAAAGACATGAAAATGAAAATTCTACACATTGAATATGGATATGAAATTAGAAGAGAGAGCTTTTTTTTCTTTGGTCCTTCCTCTGGTCTCCTGACGACCTCATGACTCTGGCCGGAAGTGTTTGGTTTAGGTGAACGGTATGGGATTTTTTTAATAGGTTTTAGGTGAACTAATGAATACACAAACACTTGCACGCACGCACGCCCGCCCGCACACACACACACACACACACACACGCACATACACATGCTCACCCACATATATAAAAAAAAATAAAAAAAAAAATATATATATATAAAAAAAGGAGAGCAATGATGACATGTCAAATCGAATGAACAATACTGAGCTCTCCAGGAAAAAAATAAAATAAAAAAAATAAAAAAAATAATAATAAAAAAGAAAAAAAAGAAGAGAGAGCTGTTCAAAGAATGATGTGTGAGAAAGCTGTGTAATGAAATACATTCTGAAAATATTTTTTTGCCCACTTGAGAGAATTTTGGCCAACACAAAAGCCTTGGTTTAGTTTTGTCATTGAAAATTTCCGCATGATTTTTTTATATAGCTTATATTGTACATAACAAACACAATTAAGGCAAAAACAAACCATAATCGATCATTTAATGGTTAAAAAATATTTTTAATTTAATTACTGCAACTTGAAATGAGTAGAAGTCCTCGGTTTTTCTGCCACCATGATGGGAACACCTGGATCATTCTTTTGTTCCGTCAGGACAGATTTGCTGCTTCAGAAGATGTAGCAATGATCACCTATCATCTTTGCACATACGAAAGCAATCTCTGAAAGTTATTTCATCAAATTGATGCAAATTGATGCATTGTTGATTTCTCCTATCCACATTTATTTGCCTGTCCGGCCTTTGTAGTTAATGTTATTGTTCATTTAGATATGGTAAGTACTCCACGCTCCCAAACTATCTGTGCTCCCTTTCACTAATAGTACTAAAATGAAGTTAAACCTGCCTCCTTGCAGGATTAATTTAATCTTCAATTTAATTCAAGAGTAGCTCCGCACTCTTACAATTGGCTTTGCTTAAATCAGAACAGGCTAATTCTATGACTATTTTAATATACATCTGTGCAAGTGACTTAGAATTAAGACAGCTCAAACAGCATATTAGTCTGAGACTAGTCCCGAGCCTATATCTCATGAATTTCTTTTCACTAAATCAACTCTCCCAAAATGCATTAAATGGTTGATATAATCCTCCAAATAGTAGCCTAATCCCACGTCCAAAGCTAACATCTTGAAGCAAAGCAAACTACGTACACCAGGAGGGCATTGTCCCACTTTTACCTTTCTATTTACATTTTTTTGGGTTCACTGGCTACTTCCTGCTTCACTCAAGATGCTGAACGGATTGGAGGCGCAATATATTTTTGGTGGGAAAGGTTCCATTGATGCTACATTGACCCACAAATCCCCACCATCATTTTATGGGTCTTCCCTTGAGCCCGCCCACCACATAACAACCACTTGAGGCACAGATCTCTAACAATAAACAAACATTTTTAAAATGTAAATTTTACTTGATCAAAGTAGCTATTTTTGTGTTGTGAAACATTAATATTCAGTTTTCCAGTAAGACATTAAATACATAATGAAAGAATGATGTGATTTTGTCAGATTGATGGCCAGTCTTATTTATCTGCAATAGCCACAACACTACTTTACTCAAAATAATGTTAGGTGCATAGACTTATATGTGATGAATACATCAATATTGGTGTGCAAGAGTTCCACACAAGTTAATCTTTTGTGTATCATTGTGTAATAAGGCATCACATCTCTGTAAAATATATACATATTTTTGAGGAGCCGAGGACATTGTGGTAGAGTGGCACACGGGACCATCTAAAACCCTTCACATAGAGTAAAAAAAAAAAAAAGAGGTGAATATCACTTCATGTCAGAAAACCGCATTCAGGTGTCCCAAATGTATGTGACATCTCTCACGCCAACCTCTGAAAATATCACAATGATTGCTCCAATATTTAGGATTTTATTGGCATAGTGTTTTCCTCATTACTAACACAAGCTTCTGGAGAGGAAAACACTTAACGTCCATTAAATCTGAAACATTGGAGCAAAGTTTCTACATGGTACATTTTGTAAAGTAAATTTTACTTTGAAAGACTATATTCGGTACCAGTCTAAATAGAGTCAACTTTATACCCGGAAGAGAGTAAAATTTTCCACAAATAAACAGAGGAACAATTACAGAAGCTTCAGGTTGGGAGACAGCCAATCTAACCACTCACCCATGACCCTCCCCCTCCTGCTCTGTGTCAATATATCACATATTTCAGGTGAAATCATTGTAACTCCATTTTTGGTCTCCTTTTGGTCACACCAGCTTTGTTAACTTGTAATAAAACGGGCATAGCTGATGTGGTAGTGTGGCTGTCTTCCATGCTGAAGGTTGTGGGATCATTCCTCAATCCTTAAGTGTTATTATGTTGTTGTAGTTTTATTATTATTATTTTTTTGTATTCTACTCTCTGAAAGTGTGAGAGTGGGACCGAATATAGTCTTTTTTGAGTCAAATTTATGACAACATCAATGGCAGATTTCAGACACTAGGATGATGTTAGCCTTTAAACATTACACGCTTGTCCCTGGCACAATCACAGTATGGTGAGTGAGGAGGGACACAATACATTGGGGTTACCAAATAAAGAGTCATGAACCCCTTTCATAAAGAAACTCCAAGAGCCACAAACCGTTCTAAAATGAAGATCATTTCTCTTTTTTTCCCCTTCTTTTTATTCCTGCTGCAGACAACACTCATTCATGGGGTCAGAATGACATAATACATTTCAAAGTAATGACTCGGTTTTGGGTTGGTGTCAAAATGACTGTTTTGCAAAAGAGTTTTGAATAGTATTTATTGTATATTGCCTACATGACAAAGAATAGGCAGTTAGGCACATTAACATTTAATTACCAAAACAAAGCTGAAGTGAAGACAAAGATCAATTCACATTAAGAGAGAAGGTGCATGTAAAATGTAGTCTGTTTTACTTCTGCGAAATTGCGTGATCATGTGATTTAGGTTTCACTGTATGAATTAGACAACATAAATATGAGTATAGAGCAGAGGTGGGCATCGAGGGCCGGAGTCCTGCATGTTTTGCATGTTGCCCTTCTCCAACACAGCTGATATATGATCAGCTCATCAGCAAGCTCTGCATAAGCCTGATAACGATCCTGTTGATTGGAATCAGCTTGTGTTGGAAGTGAGAAACCTCCCAAACCTGCAGGACTGCCCACATCTGGTATAGAGCATCCATACAGTACAATAATGTGTACTGCGCAATTATTGATGTTTGAAAGAATGGAGTGTTCATTGAACAGTCACCGCCCTTGCTCTAAATCAAGAAATAAGATCACCTGATCCATTTGTAGGCATTTCATGTCTTTTATTGATTGAAATATGAGTACCACAATCAAAGCTTGCATTTGGTGCATGCATTCACAAAAAAAAAAAAAAAAGCATTTACAGCAACAGTTTCCCTTTCACCATCACCGGAGATAACTTACCAATTTTGATGACAAATTACAGTCACGTAAGATATTCATGGCCCAAAAAATTGGCTATTTTCACGTACATGCATGAGACAAATGGGGGGGTCGGCGCGATCAATGCACAGCTACAGCTGGTTGAAGGGGACCAAATCCATTGAACAGTTGATTTGGTTCCATTTTACCAGCTTTAGCAAAGCATTTTCATGAGTTGTTTGGGATGGGGAGGACGCGGATACTGGGACAGAAGCTTGCTGCAGCTGGAGGAAACCATCTGGATGAACACCTGCAAGAGCGAGACAAGGAAAAAAATAATGTCAGTTCATGTGGCAGATGCATCTAAACAAGCATGCACAACACACTCACACACAAATATGCCGACGCAGTAAACACACAGTCGCTGATTATCAGTCGTTGCCCTTGAAAGTGTGCTTGTTTTGCGTCAAAGAAGCATAAGTATACAAAAAAAAGAGAATGAAGTAAAGATGGAAAAAGTGGATGAGGAAAATGAACAGGATAGTGGAAAGGAAAGAGCAAACAAGAAGAAAATAAAATCAGGCGGTGGATGTGTGTGCGTGTGTGCACGCTCGAGCGAGTGTGTGGAGAGCCTTAAGAGATAAGAAAGGCGCTACAAAAGTTGAGAAAACAATGAATTCATCACCTAAACTGTCAATAGCACTAATGAAGGCACACACGGGACGGCATGCTAGAGAATTAACTCTCATGACCTCCAGCATTGTGCGGCATTTGTCTGTAACACACGCACACGCATCTCAACATTTGTGTGAGCCATCCAGAGTCTGGAGCGCCGCAGTGCCCAGATGATGCACTCAGCACTCTCGCATCAGCGGGACACAATTCCTGCTTCTGTTTGCCAATTGCTTAGCATTTAATCGTTAGGGAATCAAGCGTTCAAACAGAGTATTGACCCCACAATGCAAGCTGTCAATATTTTCAGGCTGAATATGTAAACCTTCTTTCACTACTTACAGTACTGAAGTTTTTTTTTTTTTATGCCTGTGTGTTATTTTCACAACTATGTCTATATGCAAGAGACCTCTGTAAAAACAAGTTTGTTTCTTTTCAGTGTACAAAGTGATACTTTTTGTAGACCTACTGGACATATATAGCATCACTTTTCAAAATGACATGCAAAATAAGTGGTAGGAAACTGTAATATTTTAAATGAAGAAACAATAAACAAGGATTATAAAAACAGTTCTTGCATCATTGAGGTTTATTAGCCAGTTCACATGAAGGTTTAGTAGGATTTCATACAACAAATATAACACTATAATTGTTGACTATATTTTCATAAGTAATTGGAATGTGGTAAAATAATCAATACAATTATCATCATGTTGGTAGTCAGCCTATTCTTGAGTACTTAGTTAGATTTAACACAATTTGTCAGTTTTCAAAAAAAATTTTTCCAATTAATGTTGCAAATAGAAATAATATTAAATACTTTCATACTACTTTCAGCAGCAATGTGGCTACTAACCCTGTTTGGAAATAATTATTTTTGAAATAAACAGGCTTTCATCTCCTGGTGTAACCCGACCCAACTAGAGAAAGCTGCAAGGTGTGGAAATAGTAGTTTTCATCATCTTTTATTGTGTGTGACGCTATTTTCTCCTGTGTGAAATTACATTGTCAGGTTGCTTAAAGAAATTATTGAGCATCTTTTGCATGAAGAGAAATAACATTTTAATAACTATTGTAAAAATGTAAATAGATGAAGGGAACAAGAAGTGCAAGACACAAAGTCATGGACAGTTAAGTCAAACCGGACTGAAAAACTGAATCATGATATGAGAATAAAGCTTTGTTTGTTGTGCTTTTATTGGATTCTGTTCCAGTACGATTATTCCATCTCTTCATGGGTGTACGGTTCTAACAGTGTAGTGGTTTACATGGCTTCATTCGGTGTAGGCCTTGTGGGTTCAGTTCCAACTTGACGTTGTGGATGTGAATGGTTGTTGTGCCTTTATAGGCATCCTGTGATTGATCGGTGCGCAGTTAATTATAATATCACCAGGCAGTATTATGCATTAATCAATAAATGAACAAAACTCTCCACAATACGCCACAATATCTTTGTAAATAAAGAAGGTACGATCTTTCTGGATTACACACTAGAACTAGCAAATTGCTGGTGTCACACAGAAGCCTCATAATTTGACAAATTTCACATTTTTTGAAAACATCTATACTTTTGAACAGTGCACACAGTGAGTGCCATTTGTACGAATTATTGACCGACCTAAAGTGTTGAGTCTTTGTATGCAATGTTAGTGGTTGAACAAACAGGCCGTTTTGGGGGTGTGCTGAAAAGTGACGATTTTGGAGGTACAAGGTATTGGCCAGTTGCCAGCAAAATTAAAAAACATTCATTTAAACAACACGTTCTTCTCTAAAAACTGCTCCCTCATAATAGTAATAGTAATAATAGAAATGTAAATCCATCTTTTCATAATCATCAGTTTATGTTGTGTGTTAAATATTATATAATTCTTACTAAAACTTTACTTATGCAGCACTTTTCACACATAATAATGCAACTCTAAGTGCTGTGGTACAACATAAAAACAAAACCTGCCCCCTCTTCACAACGCCCGTGCTCACACACACACACAACACACAACCTGAAGAACTATGATTAAAAAAAGACATGCTAAGGCATAGTGTAACCATGTGAGGAAAAACACCCAAGGGGAGCTCGTTCACACTGCGAGGGATGGCAACCCACAAGCACAGGGAGGGAGCGCTGCCATTCCAGGCCCAGGTTGACTGGGAGAGGCCCTGCAAATGGTGCAGAACCTCCAGGACGACCCAGAGAAGGCCAGTCAACCCCCCCCCCCCCCCACATGAGGAAGCACTGGAGCTAAAAGTCAACAGAATAAAACGAGCTAAGAGATACTTTACAACAACTATTATACGTGTGCAACTGCAAATTGGACGCCTCCAAACTGTCTGTACTATTTATGCCGCATCATGTTTGCACCAGCAGGTTTCCTCCGTCAGGCCCAACTGCACTGTAGGCATTGGCCGGCCTCTTTTCTATTCCGGGTGTATGCTGCATTCCTGGCCTTATATTGAAAGACTGGAAGCAAGAAGAATGGGTGGGGACGGTTTGACACCAGCGAAGAGGGACAAGGCGGGGCACGACGCACTGGGAAAGTCAGTCAAGGGGGTCACGGCGGGAAGGTCAGTCACGGTGCAAATAATCCCGGGGGACCCGCTCACAGCGCAAGAGTGTGGTGTTACGGAACAGCTGCCAGCCAACCAGCGAGTTCGCCACTTCCAAGTCAGTCCCACAGCGGACTCTGTCACTCTCGTTCACCGTCTTATTTTCATTACATGGCCTGACGCCAGAGCTCCACAAGCCCAACTTTCCATCACTCACGCTGCTCTGAGTGTCGGCTTCTGTTTTTTCCCTCTCAGCCCTCTCCCTTAATCCGGCCAAGTGAACCTCAACGAGCGACCCGCTGTTGAGTTACAGCATGAGAGCGCCATGGGCGCGGCCTGCGAACCTGAAATTGCACCACTTCCCGTCGCACTGTGACTGCGACCGACTGATCAAGAGGCCCGGGCCGAAGTGAGGCCACTGTTACAAAATGGCCATTAAAATCCACTTAAGAAGGCAATAATCCTCTGTAATGCTGCATTGAAATGAAGCACATATAGACACGGCATCCTAATGATGGTGCATGTCTGATGAGAGTGTCTGCCAGTTGGTAATTAGCTTAATGCAAGGGTCACCATAGTAATGAAGAAAATGTTGACCTGTGGTCAGGCTGTAAAGTGAGTCTTCTAGGTTCGGTTGTATTTATTCCTGCTGGCCTTGTAGAAAATGGGAGTAAAAATATGAGTGCTGTGTTAAATACTTTATACTGTATTTTTGGTTATTATTGCGGACTGCTGAAAATCATGTACAGTTAAAAAATTTAAAATACATATTTTGAATTTAAGTACATTTATATTCACTGACAAAAATGTCTTAAATGATTGTGACACAAGCACAGTAAGCAGCATTTGACCCAAAGTTCATTCTTGATTTTCTTTTGTTTGATTGTTTAATGTTGCGCTGGTCTTTGTTTGCCCCCTGAGCTGTATGCGCATATTCACTGTTCTAAACTAAGAGTTTTTGAAACTGAGAGCTTCTTCATGGGTAGTGATAAATGGGCAGGGACGCCAGTTTGATACACACAGTTATTTTGGGTGAAATAATTTTCTCATCATCATTGTGCCTGCTCACACTGATGGGCACCATCTTTGTGACTCCTGATAGTGCTAGAAGTTAACCTGGATTATTTTAAAATAGTGCAAAACGGCATATATATATATATATATATATATATATATATATATATATATATATATATATATATATATATATATATATATCAATAATTTTCATAATGTAAAAAAACAACAACCAAAACTATAATATGAAAATAGCAGTAGGCCTACTTTATACATTTAATGAATGCGGCCTATTTAGTTAGTCTTTCTGATGGCCACAAGAAATATTCAAAGCATATTGTGGAGCCAAGAAAGTACTTTCCCACTGCCGTCATGTGACAATGCTGTGGTCCTTTGATGTGATGCATAGAGGCAGTAAGATGGTCTTCCCATTGATACAATAACCACTAGAGGAGGGGCGGGGAACCCTGGTCCTCAAGAGCCACTGTCCTGCCTGTTTTTGATGTATCCCTCCACCAACACACCTGATTCAATGAACATTCAACTTCTACAGAGCTTGCAGACGAGCTGATTATTTGAATCAGCTGTGTTGGAGGAGTGAGGCATACAAAACAGGCAGGACAGTGGCTCTCGAGGACCAGGGTTCTCCACCCCTATACTAGAGTAAGCCTCAGCTGGTTGAGGACGTGCAGATCTAGCCGCCATTTTGAACCGGGAGTCCCTGGCAATCTCTTCCATTCACTCGTATTGAGGTAGCTGTGTTTGGCTCAATATAGTAATCAGAATTTGTCTTTACCAATTTTGACAGTGATTGGTGTGGTAGAAGCATCAGATATGGAGCTATAATACAACATTGACACATTTTGGAGCTGAGGGTTGAGGACCCAATTGCAGGGAAAGAAGGGAGACAGGATGGTCTCAAAAACAACATGTATTTAGTCACCAAAAGAACAAAACAAACAAGGTAGCTACTTGAATCTTCAAAAACTATAAATCAACAAAAAGACTAATATAACAAGGATCAACTTACCTCGAAACAAACACAAGGCAGAAGACATGGCTAGACTCGACATAAGTCAGGTTTCCATCCAATTGTTTCAAATTTTTTAAGCGAATTTACTGAAAATGCGCAAAACGGACATGCGCCTTATGTCCGTTTCCATCATTTCCGCTTTTGCATTAATTTAAAAAAAAAGGAAAAAAAGAGAGCAATGATGATGACATGTCAAATCGGTAAAATTACCGAATGAACAATACTGAGCTCTCCAGAAAATAAATAAATAAAATAAAATAAAAAATAAAAAAATTCTGCTTTTGCGAATATTGAGAGGGGACTTTGGCGCTGTAGGTGGCAGTATACACCATACAGATGGGATTCCCCAGTAATTCAAAAGAAGAAGAAGTTTGCTTTTGTAATTCTTGACAAAACATAGCGTTTCTCTGCTGTTTTCCATATTTATTTAATATTCGCTTCTTTAATTAATTAAAAAAAGATTTCAGTTTCGTTGTCCCCCCCCCCCCCCCCTCAACCTCCAACTATACCTTATTATATCGTCCGCCATTGCTTTGTGATTGCAAACGTAAGTGTGACATAATATCCGGTCAGAACGTGCGTCGTGTAGCAAGACCTGTTTTTATAGACAAAATTCGCATTTTCCTTTTTTTGATACGCTTAAATATCCACCCCCTCCAAGCGTAACAATCTTTTTAGTGAATTTTGGGCCCTTTTTTGAATTTATAGCGTTTCCATTCAGTTTTATTTTCGCATTTCTTGAAAATTTGAACAAAAAGGGGTGGATGGAAACCCAACTACAGACAGAGACCACTAAGCCAAACAATTAAGAAACAATGACGGAAAGAAACCAGGAAAGTTGAATACAATCTACAGTACTGACAAGCCAATGAGGAACACCGGGACAAGACACAAGTGGCTGAGAGAGCTGAATGGTAAACAAAAGACACAAAAACCTAATGAGACACAAATTCGATCATGACACCACACACGTGGTGAATTTAGGCTTTTGGTAAAGGTAATATTATAAGGTAAAGGTAATATTATATAATAAATACATTTTATAAAAGGGAGTGAACTTGACCTTATATCAAAGACCCTTTATTTTTCTTGCTTTCGCATTATTGAACAATTGGAATAGTTTGAAGCATAATTAAAAGCTTTAAAAACAAATGTTTCAATGAAAGTATCAATTGTATAACAAGCTAATCTTCTATTAGCCTCCAGACTCAAGAATACACGTAGTCAGCGCCTCACCAACCATGAACTGAGCAACCTCTACTTACTAAGTTACTAAGACCATACTGGAGAAAATGCAAACATTCAAGATGAATCAAGCTTTACCGCCACTCAACATTCCGGCTAGTAATGCTAATGATGTAATGCTAACAATCTTGCAGGCAGCCCACTGCAGACAACAGCTAACTGGCTCCTCTTCCATCACCCCACTCGTCCCCCTGCCCGCACCCTACCCTTGACTCAGCACCATTTCAGCATTTTAAAACCTGATTGGCTAATCAGAGGAAGCGACTGGAGCGTCACAGAAACCTTTTTATCCTTCGCTTTGCTCTGGCTGAAGATAAAACACGTCTTATGGATAAAAAAAAAAAAAGAAATCGAATTTTGCATGCTGACCTTGCAAGGCAACTCGGCCCAGGTACTGAAACGGTACAACGAAAAATGTATCCGTTATCATTTGACAGTCCACTGTGGGTTAATGCAGCAGGTGATAATGCTATCTACTCTCCAGGGTCACCTGCTTGACCTTGTGTCAGTGCTGTGTTTGTCACACAGCAGCACACACAAACTAATATGTGAGCACTTTTATTCATGATCCTAACAAAATTTTAAATGCTGCTCCAGTAGAGGACATTATTGAGTGTTCCAAGCTGATACCTTGTAATTATTGCAGTGTTTATCATCTTGATTTTGCCTCATAATGATTTAATCCTCAAAGCCCTTTTATTCAGTAGCCTTTTAATCTAACGTCAACACCCTAAAGACAATCAATAGCTATTTAGATGATATATTTAATTATCTCCACTCTTCTTTTCCAGCCTTTCTTTGTGGGTGACAGTTTGACAGTAGTGGAGTAGATTATTTGCACTTTAATTATTTTTTTTATGCGATCCCCTTAAATATAAACAAATTTAATGTTAGAGGTTCTACTGTACATTGCAGAATGTTGCAGGGAGGGCAAATATTGCGATTAGGAATCTAACCCGAAGCAGCAGAGACAACACTAATGCTTCTACAATAAACATAAGAAGCACTATTTTTAATTTTTCACGACACTCCTATGTGCTGAATTGTGTAGGTTAAAACTCAATATGAATACAGGAAGAATGACACCTTATAAATCATATCTCCAAGCATACAGTATGTCGGCCTCAACAAGACAAGACAAGTATGTTATCTAAATCCAACCAGCCTTGACTCCTTCTTGGATATGTCGTCAACCCACCAGCACCCCATCCATAACTTTAATGACAGAAATAAAAACAAGATAAAGACGAGAATAACGTTGCAGCTGCTGTGATTTTATGTGTTAAGAAAATGCTGAGATGAAGTTTCAAACATGGTGGAAATGTCGTTGTTTAAAGATGCTTGAGGCGGCCAATTAACTGACAGTGAAGTCGACTCACAAGCTATTCACGCTATATATACGTATATATATACGTATATATATATATATATATATATATATATATATATATATATATATATATATATATATATATATATATATATATATGTGTGTGTTAGGGATGTGACAAAAAATTCAATTTTAAATGTCCCCAAATCGATTTTATTTAAATTATTTTATAATGTCTTGCCTTTGTCTGTGTGTGCATTTATCTGTTCATTTTGTACCCGGTTTGGCCACTGAGGGGCAGTCTAGTTCCACGCGGTCTTATACACTGTTAAGTTGTAGCCACATTAAAGAGTAGAAGGAAAAAGTCACGATCAAGTTATTCCAATAAAAGTTTTTTTTTTTCCAGCGTGGAGCTGTTTCTTTTGAGTGATAAAAGTTCTGTGAGTAGCGCGCTAATTAGCTAATTAGATCATTACAATTCCTTGCACATCTACAGTATAAAAAAACATCATTGTCAATCAAATCATTTTGAATACAAAATCTTTCTTAAACGAAAATCGATTCTGAATCGAATTGCAGGCCCAAAAATCAGAATCAAATTTAATCGTGAGACATTCAAAGATTCCCACCCCTAATATATATATATATATACATATGTTGGCATGACAAGAAAAGCTTCCATTTCTCTTGTGAAATTGGATTAAGATGGCAAAGGGGACAGACAAAGTTAAATGAAACAATCTCAGGTAATGTATTTGCACATTTTTCCTTTTTAAGGATTTCCTTCACCGTCAACGTGGAGAAGAGGCAGTTTCATTTTGTTGGAGAGTGACGTCATGATGCACGCTCGTAAAAGCTGCCGCAACCCTGCCTTTTATCTTCACCTTCCTGTCTGTCCTGGTGACTGTGATTCATAAGCTGAGCACGCTTCCACGCCACCCCTCCTCCACCAACCCCTCCCCTCTTTCAACTGGACAGCACTTTTACTTATTTAAGCCTTGATTCATTAGAGACTTCAGCTGAGTCACATACGTGTACTTGATATACATTCTGTCCAGTGCAGTTAAAAACACAAGAAGTTACTTTTTCATCCCTGATACGTATGAAGTTGATTGATGTATGTACTGGCGATGTACATAAACAATGTCTGCTTATTTCTCAGAATTCATACAGTTTAAATAACAGTATGATTTATGATCTCTCAGTATTCACACATCTATGTGCGTTTGGAGGTGTGCTTACTTGTTTCCGAGCTAATGGAATGTGATCCCGCCAAGGTAATGCTCTGATATGGTTACATCCGCCGGGGTGGGGGTGGGGAGGTGCGTTCAATTCGACAAAATGGACCCCGTAAGTGGTACAGCAGCCTGAGGCCAGCACACACACTCCCGCTGTTAACACTAATAAAGGGTTGTTCTTCTTTTTCTTCTTCTGTACACTAAACCTCCAAGTTGTGCCGCATCTCTGCTGCTGATTCAGCGCTTCTTGCAAGTGCGGAACGCTCGCTCGTACAGACGGTAATCCAGCTATCATACACTGTAATAGTCTCAGGGCCACAAAATGGAAGCAATTATAGCAAAGCACACAACGATCTGGGGAACAGATCACAACGCATAACTCTTTATGGCTTTGGGAGATTTACTTTGAGCGACTGGCGCTTGTGCAATTGGTAATTTATATTCTTTACGACCTAGCTTTCATCCTCTATTGTTTTTCTCTTTTTTTGTCTTCCTTTTTAGATAAACATACACAAAATCATTTTAATGTTACCTTTGTGTCGTTTTTTTCAGTCCCTTATCTTTTTCTATCCCCCAACCTGTACACTTCAACTTCTATTTCTGCCTCTCTTCCAGTAGCCTTGTCCTGACTCTGCACTCTCCTCTGCTTCTCCTCGATAGTGGAGGGGAGTGGAGGGCCTTATGAGCATCTTTGGCTCTCCCAAATGATGGGCTACAGCAGGCGGGACCCTGGACACTCAATAGCCATTCACGGCAGGGATATAGAAAGTACTTTTTTTTTTCTCCTCCAAATTTTGGGCTCAGTAAAGTCAAAGAAAGACTCATCCAGGCAACGAAGGTGGCGGATGGGGTTTTGGTTGTGCGGACAGACTTTATTTTAAGTTTAAGGGGAAAAAAAAAGGTTTTAAAGTTATAGTTTTTTTTTTTTTTTCTCACCACGTGTGTATTGCATTGTTTGGCAACCTGGTCAACTCTCAATTTCCCCGTCAGTTGTGAGTACAGTATTGTGAATAAGTTGATTTTATTGGATTTATTAAAAAACAAATGTGAATGTGAAAACACACCAGGAGACCACGCAGACACATGCAAACTCCACCCAGAAAGGCCAAAGCCCGGACTCAATCTCACGTACTCTGCACTGCAAGGCAGACGTTCTAACCAGTCAGCCACCGTCCCGCTACGCAAGTTAATTTCATATTTACAGTTTGACATATTTTTTAAATGGATCTCTATGGAATTCACAAATAGGAAATTAAGGCCACCTTCAGTCCACCAAATCGTGCCCCTTTGGTGATTGAACATGAATTTCCATTTTAAACCTAAATGGGAGAATTGCCAAACCTTAAAAGGGTGCAAGAAAGGCGCGTGCTAATATTGAAAGACTGTGGAGCGTCACATCACCGACTTTTCAAGGTAACATTACTACATCAACATTTCAGAATATAAACAAAATGAGCATGCAGGCAGTAAGATGCACATTTTTGGGGGGGAGGGGTGCGGTTGGGGGCACCACCATTCCTTGTTACTTCAATTACTTTATAACATCAGCGCATAACAATATCCCGTGCTCTCATTTGTAGGCAGCAATCCCCCCCCCCCCCATATCTACAGTAATGGACCAGCTCTGGTGTCAGCATCATTGCGTGATGTACAGAAAACACTTGGGGGAGCCATTAAATTAAACTCCAGCTAACACGACTGTCTGAGCGCATTCTTTCCCTGCACCATAAACAAAACACAAGACATACATACAAAGCTGCCTGTGAAGCTACTCATTGTATCCCACCGGGTGGGAGAACGCATTGGATTTACTGTCGCATTTCTGCCACCGCTTTTGTGCCGAACATGTGGCCGCAGAACCTGTACAGCATTTAAAGGCTTTCATTGTGCGTAGACATATCGGATGATACAGCTACAATATCTGTCTGTCTGTCTTAAGGAGCTACAGTATAGTTGGCATTCTTAAGGAAGAAAAGTACAAATTAAAGTAGCCTAAATTAGAAAAACATTTACAAATCCAAGCTGCTGTCTGTCTGAGATGTTATCGTTTACTTAAAATAGAGGACTGTCACACCTTTTAAACATTGGTACTTTGAATAGTCCACCTGCACGGGAACAAGTGAGCACACGCGCACACACACACACACTCATGTTGGGAGGGGTGGGGCCTTTGGCAGTCTAATGGAGTCTAATTCAAGCAGATGTCTGTTTAATTGATTGAAACAAATGACCTCAGCATTGATCCCCATCGCAGAGTTGGGACTGATCGGCTTCTTGGAGGTACAATGTGAGTGTGTTTGTGTGAGTGTCAAGCGGGGTGGGGGTGGGAGGCTGGAGATAGCATTTCACTTTCGTTGTGAGACTTTAAGGATCAATGATGAATCTAACTACTTGTTGAATTTCTGAATAGTCTACATATTTATTGGGTCAAGTTTTAAACTCTTAATAAATACATAGGCTATTCAATTTTAAAAGGGATTATTTTATCAAAATATTGGGGGGGAAAAACAGCCACAATCCATCATGACACATGAAACATGACAACGTGACATGACATAATATAATAATCTCGATAAAATAATTTCTCTGTCATCAAAGAGTGAGGAGTTTCATTTCTTTTTTTAGTTGTTTGATGCCACTTTTATTTCAGACCAATACCAGTACGACTACTCAACTCTTGAGTAATCACCCATATCGATACCAGGTATCGATACCACTAATACTTTTGATGCATAAAATTTCTATTAAACCAATGACAGATAATTTTAAAGAAAGACCTATATATCCTAATGTAGCATTTTCCCATAAAACTGCATGAAATTAAAAGCAATTTTCTATTATCGTTTTCCACTCATTCAAAAAATTTTTTTTATAGAACACACAATCAAATTAATAAAAAAATAAATAAAATAATAATAATAATTTAATAAATAAAATGAAAAAAGAAATCCATCGGCCACCGTCACAATAACCCGATACCTTGAAATAAGGTTGGTGTCAACCTGATACCGATACCTGGTATTGGTCGCTCATCCCTAGTTAAAACATGGCATTGCCTGTTAATAAAGACTTGATGATGGCAGCAATTTGACGTTAACTAATCAATTCTTCCATTACAGCGTATGGGACAAATTGATCCAGAATTTGAGCAAATCAGAGTCCGACCAACGTCTTACTACTCTTTAACCTCATTCTGTGCACGGGACTGATGTGGTCACAAAGCGAATTTAAAAAGCACCAATATCATCAATAAATGGAATGGCCCTTGGGGTACACACTCACACCAGCTGTGGCTTGGTAATGGGCAAATTGCATTTGGTCAATGACAGGCGTTATTAAATCAAACATTTCCTTTACATCTTGTTGTTATGCATATCTTCCATGATTGCTCTATTTGTAGCTGCAGTGGGAATTTCGTCTTCCTTGTTGCTTTTGGTTTGGCTCACAGATGGGGAAGCAGTCAAGCAGCCGCTACCCAGGCATTGAGGGAGAACGGGGAAGGAAGGTCGGGGCATCCCTGTGTGTGTGCTGCATCTGTGTGTGTGTGCGCACGCGTGTTACTGTTTCACTTGTAAAGGACCCCCTCCCGCATCCAGTCATGCGGCTACGGCTGGCTCAGCATGGTGCCGCAGTCAGCATTGTTGCATATTTAATGTCCTGATGAGAGCTTCCACCTGCTGACACAGGAAAAGTGACAGAACAATACCCGCCCAGAACACCGTCCTCGCTACAATATCTACTCCACCCCTTCCATATAATACACAGTCAAGCACCAACATACAACACTACATCAATCCAGTCTTTTGTCTTGCTTCATATCAAGCGCTCACCCAAACATGACTCCATGCGCTTTAAGAATCTAAAAAAGTGCATCCTGCAATGTTGTTCATTTTAATTGTCACGGCCTGATTGTGTTTGTATTTTAAAGCCACACAGGGAACAATAGTAAAACTGCATCAAGAAAATTTGTGAAATTATAAGAATACTTTTTTAATATTACTAAACTAAAACAAAGTTTGTCATGAAAATTACTAGGGCCCTATTAGCGTGTTTGTGAATTTGATACACACGCTACGCTTCACTGGATGTTCCGGCTGTCACGCCCAAATGCAGACTCAACTTTAGACTTGCAAAACGCTGGTCTAAATGGTGGTGCAGGCAGTGTAACACAATTTTGGTGAATTTAATCGAGGAAGTCACAACATTGCAAAACTAAAATAATCATGCTACAAGAGTAAAGCTTTTTATTTTAATGATGACGTTTTTGCTATATCATGAAAATAAGGCATACTGTAATCAGAGTAAAATCACTACTTTATGGAATGTATTGAAATGTTAATAGATTAAAGTAATAATATTATTACATTACAATAGATTAAAGTAATAATATTATTACAGTTGTAATGTTACAAGAATAATAGAAGAGTTCAAGAAAAAATGACAAAAATGTTACAAAAATAAAGTTGAAACATTAGAACAGTAAAATGGTTATTAATATAACAAGTAATTGTCAAAATGCCCCACAATTAACGGCTGCTCCCTGAAAATGTTGCCTTTGTCCTTGGACAGCAAACAATATATTTAGACTTTTTTTGTGGGGGGGGGGTCAGTTAAAGCCAAACTGCGTGAAATATATTACATTCATAACCTTAACTCTGCTTCTCTGTAGAGTTGCATGCAAAAGACAAAACAATCTAAGCAGTGTGTGGAAAATGGTGCTACTTGTATTTGTCGTCATGTTGTTGATTGTTTAAATTAAGCTTTTAACCTCTGAGTCTTGCAGATGCAGACAGGATGACTACAGGCAGGAGTCTAACCAGCGTCCACCAGCTAGACTATGGATCTTCCTTCCCTCTCGGCAAATGCTTGGACCATGCTATCCATTAAGCAAGCATTTCATCACTGTACCATTTACTGGAAACTGTTGTCTATCAGTGGTGTGTCCACTGGCTGTGAAAATGGGGCAGAACAGTCAAGTTGCTTTTAGAAACTTTCCAGTAGTACACAATACAAATAGGCTAGTAGGCAATGCTGACTAGTGCTGTTACAGCATCTCCATTTTGCCACTCTGGGAATATTTCTGCAGGACTTCTTTAGTTTGGAAACTCACATTGCAGATTGCAAAATGTACGACCACACATTTTCCAATTACAATTGTACAACTATTTTGCAGACGTTCATGATGAACAACTCAGTTCTGTTGGTTGTCAAATATCCCGACCTGAGATACATACTTCTTTACATTCCATAGCTGCTCTTGTTCATATGGGCATATAAAGAAGTATGTCCCCCAAGTGGGTCGCAGTCCTTGGTGACATCAAGTCCTCATTCCTTGGATTCCACCCACCCACATCCTATTTAGGGTCATGGCTAATCGGAGCCTATCCCAGCTGGCGAGGAGCCCCAGGGCAACATCGGTGACAACAGCGATACCACAAAGCATACAACAGCCTCATTTATTATTATTTTTTACACATCTACTTGTTTACTTCCCTTTTATGCATTTTTCTCTTCTTTTAACATGAATTTCATTGGAGGTGTAAAACCCGATCCGAAGACAAATGTGACAGTTCTTTAACTAAAGCCAAAGAAAGAATATGAATAACTAAAACTGTGGGACTAAAGACACCGCATTGTAACTATATGACTGCCTGTAAAGTGTAATGTAAACATTTCACTAAAGATCTGGGTGCAACTTGGCACAGCCAGGACTGCATCTGCAAGTTGGCAAGCAGTTTATTATGCCTGTCATTTTTTTTGCAAAAAAATTGTTTTTTTGGCTAAATAATTTCCACAGGATGCAAATGGTTCAATTTTTTGTGTTCCCTGAAAAATCTGAAAAAATGATTTAGGGGATTATTTTAAGAGGCGTTGATATGCAAATAGAAGAATTAAGCAATTGATGTAGTTGAGAATATTTCAACTATTAACCATTCATCCATCCATTTTTTATATTGGTCATCGGTGAGCTGGAGCTTATCTCAGCTGAATACACACCCTGAACTCATCATCAGCCAATCACTCGGCACAGACCAGAAAGGTAGGCTGAAGCCTAGATTCAAACCCTCAACCTCAGAACTGTGAGACTGATTAATTGCCCTCAATTATTCACTCTTGTTTCATTATCCACTATTTAGTTTTGCAGCCCATTTTACACCTCTTGCCAACACGCTCATGCTATTTGAGATTTTAGTCAAACTGGCCCAAACACTACACAGCGCTGTGTTCTGATGTTACTGTATTGACTGTGACATCCTCATACTGTAAACACCGAGGTTGGACACTTAACACTGAGGTGTGTCCTCACATTTTTTAGGAAAAAACAAAACAAAACAAAACAAAACATAGAGACAGAAACAATAATATGGTTGTTTAAAAACAACATCAACAACAAAAATCTATTATCTACTTTGAGACCCAAGGCTCCAAAATTATTATTTTTTAAATCAGTGAAGTACCTCTTAAAGACTAAGGGGTGTGCAAGTCTGTTGCGAGCCCTGGTGAAAATCTGCGCAGGGGCGGGCTAGACTAGGATGTGGTATTTTCATAGACATGTGCAAACCAGTGCAGCATGGCACGTTTAAGAAAGGGGTGTTTTGAGGCGTTGTGGGCATGAACACAGTGGACTCGTTTCGCCACCAATCGAAGCGGCTCCTCTCATTCCCTTAATATCCTGCACCCCAGAGAAGAAAAAGATCTGTCTGGGTGTACCTTGTTTCACCAATATCGCATTACATCACCTGTGCCAATACTTGGATGTGATTCCAGCAATCATAAGATTGAATAAATTAGCTTTTTATTTTTGTTGCCTAGTTTTATTCACCAAATTGTGAGGCGCACACCTAGCTTGGCTCATAGAGATGAAACAAATTCCCAAACAAGTGCATTGAGGCTTTGATCGACATGAAACCAGGATACGCCAGTTTTTATGTGACCTAAAACTCTTTGACAAAAGTTTCTGGAATTAATCTCAACAAACAAACCTAATACGGCAAGATTCCAACTTGCAGGGCAAAAATAAATAAAAGCCGGAGGAACAAACCATGGGCAGAAATATTAGAAAAACTGAAGAACTAACAGGAAGATAAAATATTTAAAGGCTAAACTGAGTAGAAAAGATAAAGCTAAACTCTAAATCTAAAGCAAGGTCTAGGAATAACGAGGCGAAATCTACACGAAAGCTGAGAACCGGTCTCGAACTCTGGTCCTCGAGGGCCACAGTGCTGCATGTTTTAGAGGTTTCCTTCCTCCAACACACCTGATTCAGAGGATCAGCTCATCAGCATGCTCTGCAGAAACCTGATCGATCTTGATCATTTGATTCAGGTGTGTTGGAAGAGGAAAACCACCAGAATATGCTGTGGCCCTCGAGCACCTCAGTTTAAGATCTATACGTAGTCTAAGGACTTCACTGAAGACTAGGACTGAGAACAAGACTCAGAACTAAACGGAAGATGCAGGACTTAAACTTATGACTAAACTGTTAAAGGCTAAGAACGCATCAAACGTATCAAAGCTGACGACTAAAAGTGTCGGACATAAAGTGCAGAAAGACTTAAGCCGTAGGACTAAAAAAATTGCAGCTCTATAAATTGCGGAGGTCTATACATTACTATAACATCTGGTGAGGATGTCATCAATCAGCATTGTCCCACACTTCACCTTGAGTGTCACACCCCAGTAGTGGGGGGTGTGAGTGTTGGGGAGGGAGGCTGAAAGGAGGAAAATAAGGGAGATGTTGCACTTACCTACTGGCAGATGTTGGATTGCACCACCCCACCACACACACACACACACACACACACTGCATCCCCAACTACCCCTCTGCATCCACTCCCTGATGCATCAGGGCAGCGTGTAGAGAAGAAAGGAAGGAATGCTTTACTCTTCCTCCCCCTTCCTTCAGTCAGTGTTTCGCAGGTGCTGCCTCTGCAGTCTGTATTTCTCCGGTTGGGACACACACTCTCATTCTTTCCTCACTGCTTTCTGCCTTCCTCTTCCACACGTACAAAAAGTTTTCGTCCGGCACGCAGGGGCCCATCCCAATTGTTCTCAGTTCTTCCTGTCTAGCAGACACGTGAGCCAGATGCTCCAATTCGAAAAACGTAACCGATATCTGATGATGATGATGGGTGATGATGACGATAACGGTTAGAGAATTAGTGGGAAAAGCCGACATGTACACGCGTAAGGGCGCACACACAAATGCACACAGCATTTTCTCAGGGATCAATACCAATTTATAAGCAAATGTACAAAGGCTGAGTAGCACTTTTAATGAATTGAACCGTTGCTGCATCAAGCGTTTAATGACCATTGGTAAAGAGTATATAGGTTGCAAAATTTGCATGTGTGTTAATGTGTTCTTGTGAGGTTAAATTGGATGAACAGATGTTACTGTTTCGCTTCTCCAGCAAGTATTTGAACATTTACAACAACGCAGACAAGACAGTCTCCATGTGTGAACCTTTCACCTTGAACAACAATATAAAACTGCTGACACCGCACAATATTCACATGAATAGCACTCATGAATAATTTCAGTCCATGACATAAATAGACTTAGAGAAAGATTGTGAAATGGTGTCAAATTTGTCTCATGTCTTGCATCCCATGCTTTGAACATTAATTAGGTCGGTCGGTGTATCAACTGCACCTGCACAAACGATATGAATATGTCATCCCATGTGCCCCCGCAGTACACCCTTTTGTATTTTTCCTAACATTGTGTAAATAGTGCCGTGGGGGCAGCACACATCAGAGCTGCCCGCCCAATAATTAAACTAAAAGTCTCAACCATAAATCACACTCATCCGCTCTCATTCCTTTCTTCCTTTCGTTCTCACTCGCTTTCGCAGAGAAGGAACAAAGGTTTGGTAAATCAAGTAGTCAATGAGAGTAGAGTCACGTGCACAAAGCGGGGAACGCCAACTGGCATTACAGCACACACCACGCCGGCAATCTCACGCCAGCTCATTCAGAAAGAGGTTGCAAGACTTGAGTTGAAAAAAGTGAAGGTGTTGTCACTCTGGTTTCCAGAATATATTTTGTAAGTGCTACTAGCTTGCAAATCATTGCCATTATGCAAGCAATGCCCGAGTACCAAAGGATTCTCAGGATTATCGATCCATAATTGACACTTGAAAGTACAATCTCCAATCAGTGAGGACAGGTGATAATAATAATAATAATAATAATAATAATAATAATAATAATAATAATAATAATAATAATAATTATTATTATTATTATTATTATTATTATAAAAAGCTATAATTAAACATAAGATCTTCACAAATCCATTAATCCATGCATTTTCTGTAACGCTTATCAAGTTCAAGGTCACTGGGATCTATCTCAGCTGTCTTTAGGAATAAAGCGGACAACACCCTGGACTGGTCGCCGGTCAGTCACAGGGTGACAGATGTTTTTGCACCGTCGCTGAGTGGAAACTTAACCCATGGCACATGCACCGAAGACAGGCAAATGTACGACTATGCCATCATTGACGGATTTGATACATGATGATTAGAAATTTTAAGAATTAAAAAAAAAAAATTGAATAATGAAAAAAAAAATGAGTTAATGGGTCAAGAGTAAAAACCTAAAAATCTATTAGTCGGCACAATTAAAGCCATTTAGTAGTTGTAAAAAAAAAAAAAAAGGTCTGTATTATGTTGCGTGAAAACACTGTAACATAAAAAGATTAGCCAGACGATGTTAAATTTACCTAAAAGATTAGTTAATTTATTTAAATATTTAAATTTTATTTAAATCACCATTATTTTTCAAAATGTCGATGATTGAAGCCAATTCCCACGAGCGTCATTATGCCGCTTTTGTTTTCAAACCCAAATTTTTTATTCTATTTTATTTTTTTAAGTTTTTAATCATGATTATATGTTCATTGTACTTTTTTACTTTTACATATTTAAACTTTTTTTTTTTTTTTTTTGCTTTTGTTTAAAGCACACGAATTGCTCTCAATTGTGAATGAAAGGTCATTTAGAAATAAATGTGTTTTAATAGGCAACCAATCTATCTGTAGAACTTACAAGTAAAGCCAATTTAGCAAGAAATTCCAGTAAGAACTCGTGTAATGACATTCTCTGCAGTCATGTTGTGTCCTTGCGCTTTCAGGATTTATAATAAAAGTCTAACTTCACAACTGCCCCTCCTGCCTAGCACCATTCCCTGCACACTTTGCCCACAAACAGCTGCATGTTGAGTACTAGCAGCACAGCCATGCCGGGCTGTGTCACATTGGGCCGGGACACCTGACACTTTACCACCTCCAGCATCTCCGCAGGAGCTTTGACGAGACAGCTGACCACCGTTGATCTTCACGGTATTTGCAACGGGGGTAAAATTAGCCCCGGCAAGTGAGGGAGCGGAATGGGAGGACATGCAATACACTTTTAGAAACTTTGCTTGGAACTATTATTAAACCTTCTCTTGCACCCCCTCGGAGTCACGCACACACACACACACACGTGTCTGTGGTTGGAGATGAGGTCTAGATAGAATGAATTAAGGTCACGCTGTGTGAATTCTGGAAGTTAAAATTAAATTAATGTAAACCTGCTTAGTGAGTGTACAGTCGGTATTAAGTGTCAAGCACAGCAATAGTATTTAAGCTAATTAAAAGACATAAATGCAACCCTTGACCTTTTCACCCCAACTAAATATGCCGAGGCGGCGTTTTCCACCACGTGCGCCACACACTGCACAATTGCGACAAAACCGTGCACAGGATGTCTTAAATGTACACAAAATTGATTGCAAGTCGTACACATTGACAACAGAGCGGAGTGATTTCATAGAAAATAAACTACACAGTGTCACACACACGCACACATTGAGCGCAGATGCTCAATAAGTCCACTTTGTTTTTCATCATGCAAGTAAAAAGACACTTCCGCACCTACCAGAATCCAAGTGGTCCAAACGAGGCTGGCGGCCCGTACAGAGTGAGGCAGTCGCTGCAGGCGGTGGCTCTCCTCCTCCTTGCCGGGAGCTGAATCAGCGATGGAGAGTTTAAGGATGCGGAGAGGAAGAGGAGTGAAAGAGAGGACAGGAGAGAAAAGGAAAGGGTCATGGGACTTGCCTTGCCTCTCTCTCTCTCTCTTGATGGTTATAATGAGAAAGGAGGAGGAGGCAGGAAGGAAGGAAGGAAGGGGGAAAACGAGAAGGTGGAGGGTGACCCAGTGAAAGCAGAAATTGATGGCAAAAAAAAGAGGAGCCAATAACCAGTGAGAGGTTTGTGTAAGAGGAACGCTTGTGAAGTGATGACTGAGCAGTGAAATGTGTCAGCTGTCCGTCCACATTGGACAGAGGACAAGCAGACGAGGCGGCCGAGGAAGGAAAGACGGGGATGGAGCGAGATAGTGAACGCTGATGTTGCTGAAGGACAAATGGGGACGAGGGGGGAATAGGGGGAGAACATGCAGGACGGAACAAGTAAGACAAATTAAAAAAGACAACTAGAGAAGTGTGAGCAAGGACATAAACTGAGGAAGATGACCAAAAATGTTAAAAATATATATAGATATATTTGTGAGCAGCATTGTTTAAGATATAACCCAATTATGTGCAGTAGTGGGGCATATGCCGGGGGGGGGGGGGGGGGGGGATCACTTCTTCGTGTAGATCAGGATACAAGTTCACATCCAGGAGTCACATTATAGATAAATAATAATAATACAAAAATATCATTAGCTAGCTATGTTTTTTTCCAGATATGAAAATAGTAAAACAATATTAAAAATATATATACCACACACTTTGAGAGACCAACGCAATTAGACATCTTCAGGCACAAATGAGTTAAGGACATTCTTATAATCCTGCACACAAATATACAGACCACTAAATATCATTTATTGCTTACTCTTTTGGTTGGCTTCTTGTCCTTTAGCCATCATATTCCTCTTAGCCATCCCCTTGGAAAAAAAAGGTCGAAAATAATTTATAGTAGACTCCCAAATAAATTCATTATCAGTGGGACAAAAACCTTCTGGGCCACCATTTGATGAGCAGAGTGTTCAAAAAAAATCAGGCAAAGCAGGTTAGACAGAATGGAGTTAAAGGATGCAATTTTGATGAAGAAGGACAAGCAAGAGCGACAGAGAGAAAGAGAGAGAGAGGTGGAGGGCGATCAGAGGAAAGCCCTTCTGTCCCGGCGTTTTTATACCAAGGTACGAGCAAAGGGCTCGCACCCCTTCACCAGCCAGCTACCCTGGCCGTGTTACACAGCCTTATTTAGTGAAGAGTGGCAAAAAATAGCCTCCCAAGTGTCACTGGGAGTGTTTGGGAGGTGGGGTGAGGGCGTCAAAGTGGGAGTGACCGGGCGGGGAAGAGTTGAGGTGAGAAAGAGCGTCAGTCAATGAATGCTCACTGTTTGGTAAATCATGCTTTGCTTTTATCGGACCAGTCATCCTTTAGCAAGCCACTGTCCTTTATTCACAGTATGGACACAATGATGGGGACGGGAGGCCTCTGCTCCAAAAGGAAGGGACAAATGAAGACCACATGGCGGCGAGAACAGCTTTCACTGATGTTGGATCTAGAGTGGGCCTAGCTTGCCTGTTACTCTGGTTTAGTTCATTCCTGCAGTGTTCAATGGGGTTGAGGTCAGAATTTGTCATTTTTCTACTGAAGAAAGCTTTGTGGAAAACGTTTAGTATCATAAGGGAATTAAATCAGTGACATTGACTTGCTGGGGTCCGTGTATGAGGTTGGGAGAGCGCTCAGTGTGTTTATTTAGATAAACTGCGAGATCTGCTCTTGTTTTTTATTTTGTTTTGTTTTTTTATTGCTTTATAAGATCTCCTCTTGTGGATGATGTAGTTAGGCGCGCATGTGACGTGGGCAATTGGAGTCCGCCTTGCACTCATGACCTTGTACTCCGCCCCCAAAATATTTGAGTTCTTGCATTGTTCTCCTTTAGTATGACCACAATTATTTCATTTAAGGTACAGACAGATAATAGTTCTGTAGGTAAAAGCTAAATATGAAATATAAAAAACACAAATACAAGTGATAAGGAAAAGAAGGTATGCGACATTTTGATTTTGTTGCATGGGTCAGCTACACCAAAAAATATATATATTCTGAGGTTTAGACCGTTGACCTTTAAAAACTCCCTGCTGTATAATTTCCTGTCGTTCTTGTTTTGTTTCACTGCCAGTGCAAAGGTAAAATGTTTATATCAAGTTTAAAACAGAAGGTGTCAACATGACATCCTTAAGTGATGGTTGATAACATCTTGAGATTCTCTTGAGCTGATACCAAAAAAATTAGACCTGGCCTCACTCCATGGCAAGACCAACAACCAATGTTCGACCACTGGTCACGCATGTGCCCTGGCATTGACTGACAACCAGCCAAGGTATCCCCCATCTCTTGCCCAATGTCAGCTGGGATAGGCTGACGAGGAGTGATTGACGTATGTGAAGTGTGTATCACTTGAAATCATCTTTATAGGCCCTATTTTCATGCCCATCACAAGCCCAGCACGGTCGAAATGTGTGCACGGTTCTCTCCAACATGCTTGTTTATTGTTGGAGGACTTGTTGGAGAGTCTCCACGGTTCAAATGGTTCGGGTGCATGCAGGAGATTGACACATGTTAAGTACATTTATAAAGAACTGCAAGAAGATCTCCACTTGAAAATGATGTCAAACTGGCCAGAGCGATCACTCCCTACACGTGATTTTAAAAACATATGAAAGGTAATGAATATAATAATAATGCAATCAATGAATTGATTTCTACATTGAGTCAGAGGGTTTGATGCACGCTGTTATATTTATGAATTGAATATGATGATATCCCACACGCATGTCCGCTAAGCTCCAAATCTGACTGATTCCCAAATTGCATTCCACCACCTGCGCCACAACTTAGACCTGCTTTCAGATGGTGTAAAACTTCGTCCACTGCAGCCACCAAATTGTCAGGTGCGCTGGGGACGTGTAAAACCAAATGCCCTTGGCCTGCTGGAACGCTCAGCATGGTGCAATGCAATGCCAAATTCCCAAACACGCTAAAGCAGGCTCACACCTGCTCAAAAATCAAAATGCTCCAGTTTTTACGCCGGAGCGTATGTGCACTGTCTACGAAAATAGAGCCTTCTGTTGTAATTTGACCGTGGAAATCAATTCAAAATCAGGTTACTACACTGGCGGAAAAACATGCCGTCCTCACATGTTCTTCTCCTATCCTGTCAGTCAAGTCAAATTCTGTGTCTACCTTTTTTGTTCATTGGCCTTCTTTTGCACCGTCCTGAACATGACTTTGATCCTTAACAAATGTATGTCTATATTCAGTAAGTACAGAGTAATGATTTAGAAGTATAGTCCCCAATTTGAGTGGGACTACACAAAATAGATACATAAATACATAAACATAAATAGACATAAATAAATAAATAGATTAGAGTACAAAAATTAAAAAAGCTATTCATTGGTCATTTTATTATAATTTTGTAACTAATATGGAATGTGTTTTTTTATGTATATACTACTACTACTGCTAGTAGTACTAGTAATACTACTAATAAAACCAAATAATGGTATTGCACATGTCATATGAAAGTCATACCCTGTGCTAACTACAAATGCATAGTAACATTGCATCTCACATATTACCCACAGATTTCCACAACAATATGTACATGACCTAACAAGTATCTTATTGAAGCACTATGATGTGTACATTACTTTTGATCTGAGGGCTCTGTAGTACTTCAACAACACCGATTGAAATCTATTTGAAGCTTTTCATGACATTTACATGTACTTGCCTTTAATGGCACATGTAGATTCAACCTGTCTAGCATAAAAGCACTTCAATTAAATAGTCTGTCCTTAAATGTGAAAATAATCAAAAGGTGAAATATGGAAAAGCATCAAACATTGCATTTAATCGCACAGTACGTTGTGATATTATTTTTTTTACGATTGGCTAATTACTAGGGTTAATTAAGATTTAGTTTGAGAATGAGTTTCCCATCTGTCAGGCAAAAACATACTGCATGGAGTTGGCGAATGTAATATAATACAAAACTGCTGGCATATACAAATGTTTTTGCTGCATGCCTGACTGCTTAGAAGCTGCACACACTACTACAAAATCCCTAAATATTTATCTCTTTTTTTCTTTTCTGCCCTTCTCCTAACCCTCCCGGTTATGCCCTGAAAGTTCCCAGGAGACCATTTCTTGAGCTGCCGTGTGAAATGGCCTTGGAGATTAATGTTTTTTTGCTGCATTACCTGATGGCAGGGAAGCAGAGTGGACGCACTGTACGGATCTTTTTAATCTCTCTGATGGTAGCCAGCGGCAGGCCTGCAAAAAGTAAATGTGTAAAGCGTATTTAAGACCCAGCGGGCAAATACAAAGGGCCAAAAGAATGTGTGACAAACATAATACAATGTGTGAGACTGTATTTTGTGGTTCGTTTCATTGGATTAACTATATATTTAGATGGTAGCGTTTTTCTGTCACAGTGAATGAATTGATCTTTATTGTCATTGCGCATGCACAAAGTACAGGGCCACAAACTTGACTTACCAGGCACAACCTGTCCAAAAAACATGGAAAAAAACACAACAAATGACCAGCAGAGGGAGACAGGATGGAAAGACTTGACAGTATTCGCTTTTTAGCGCCCGGAAATCTTAGATGAAAAAAGAAGACACATGGGATAGGGAGGAAAAAAGACTGAATCATGCTCCCAAGGGTTAGGGTTAGGGTTAGGGTTAGGGTTAGGGTTAGGGTTAGGGTTAGGGTTAGGGTTAGGGTTAGGGTTAGGGCTAGGGTTAGGGTTAGGGTTAGGGTTAGGGTTACCCCCCTGCACATATAGACATTTACGACAGATGTCAAAACTTGTACATGTGGAATATGGGGAGGATGGAATGGGGTAGGGGGGGGGGGGGGGCATGACGTAACCAGGCTGAATTAGCAGCTCTGTTGGGGAGGAAGGTGGAATCCAACACTGGTGGGGCTAACAGAATTTTGTGTGCGTGTGAGTGTCCAAACGCTTATGCACCAAGCATATTGTTTCGTTGCAGGGGAGACAAAACTCAGGTGAGCAATTTGGGGAACTGCTTTGTTCTCGTCGTTAAACCCTGAATTTCACCAACCTCAAGATAAGACAAACAGCGATTAGCCTACCTCAGCAAATTATCGAAACAATATTGAATAAAAACAAAAAATAAATATAAGCCAAATATAAGGACAAAAGTCAAATTAAGAGAGAAAAAGAAAGTTTGGGGAGTAAAGTCATAAATAGAGTAGGCCACTTTCTCCCAATCATGCATGAGTCTTTCTTTTTTACAAGCCTGGCTTACGCAGCTTTCATTTGAGCCTGTTCTGCCTTCTAGACTGTGGCCACGCCCACCGTGCAGAATAGGCTCAAGTGCATACAATGACCCAACAGGTGTGACTTAAAGTCTGAGGCTTGCTGTAGTTTCTGGATCGTGGAGTTTTCCTTGACATATGAACGCAATCAGATTTGCATTTGGACAATATGTCACACTTAAAGATGGGAAATGATCTATTTTATCATATATGGAAATGAATCGTCACCAGTGAGCATCCACTGACGTGTAAATATGGAGCGATCCAAAAGAGAGCATGTGATAAAAAAAAAAAAAACTTTATGAAATGAATCCATCCATTTTCCAATAAAATTAATTTAATCAGAATGCAATGAAGTTGTGTGTATGCATAATAAAAATGTGCGCGCAAGCTTTCCTGCGACATGGACTAGGCACGCCACTTAAACATACGCTTTTAATCAAATCAAAAGATGCTGTATGATGTTTCACCTCCAATGGACGTTGGGCTTACTACAGACTCTGGAGAAGAGGAAAAGTGCTCAAGTCCACGGGTGAATGCGTGTGCACCAGCCTGGACAGATATGACAGGGTGACCTGGCATAAGCATGCATAAATAACAGATTTGAGTTGACGGAAAGGAAATAAGGATAATGAGAAATAAATGTAAATGAATCTGAAAAGAAAATAATCACAGAATGAGTACATTTTGTTATTATTATTATTGTTATTATCATCATCATCATTATCATCATCATTAATTAATTAATTAATTAATTAATTAATGAATTAATGATTGCGGTTTTGGGATAATTTGCTTACCAATAATCAGGAAGTGATTAAATGATAACCTCTCTGGCACAGGTTAACAAAAACACGATGTTTCAAGTCACGGGTGCAGCAGACGACAACGTAATTAATATTCACAGATGCATTTTTGAGTGACATTTCAGCTGACACGCTGATGCGTCGGGATGCAGTGTCAGCAGATTTGCTTCAATAATGATGGTTGGTTGCATGCTAACGTAAAAGGTAAGAATCATTTACACCAGAAGTTTTGTGTACCAATCAGACTCACATTCAAAACTGGAAAACACAAACTGTACCATACATGTCATTTGTTGTTCAATTTTTCTATGAACAGTGATTAACATGTTTTAAAGACAGTTAAAAACATTAGGAGATAAATGTGGTAAATGTGATTTTGCATGTACAGTTCATAAAGGTTTGATGAACAGTTTGAAAATGTGTTTTCAAAGCAAAACAGATTGGAGTTAATCTCTGAATGGCTTGTATTTGATCATCCAGTTATTGAACATTCGCCCTGTTGAATTTTACTGGGAAATACCGTTACATATATGGTCTTCACCCCACCCTTACACATCTCCTCCCTTGTGACTCAATTTGCCCATAACTTCCTTTTGAGCATTGTACGTTTCCATCATGTTACGAGTGTTAAAGTGACGAAGACGTACCATTTAGAAGCACTCATGAGGCTTTCACCCTGTGTTTGATTTAGTGGGCAGGGTTTGGCCAATCTGTGTGGCTGCTTAAATTATGGGCCGCAGACAGGCTCAGTGTAATGTGTCAGCTGCAAATCAATGAACACATCTAAATATAGACTTGTCTCACGTAACGCTGACACAATCACCACCAGCACACACACGTTTCTATATTGCAATACAAACCTTGCCAATGGATGATGGAGTCTAAAGTGATAAACGTGTGAAGATGATGAGCTTACTACACTACACTTTATCAACTCATGTGGTTGTCCTGTGGTATTTTTGCCCAAGTATCCTTGAGTTAGATAATGAATCGTGGCTTTCCTCCGATGCTGTTTCATTATTGTACACTCTAAAAAAAAAAATGTTGGGTCAAAAATGGACCAATCCTCTACTTTGGTCAATTTGACCCAACTTTCTGGGTCATTTTCTATAATAAATAAATAACTTGGGTAAATTTCTATATTTTCTTGTGTTAAATATAGGTTTTCATACATAGTTTTCTAAAGGAGGCCCCAGGAGAGTCATTTTGGTTTTAATGCCATTCATCCATCAAAGACCTTTAGGCTGAGAAAAGCATTGGCTTACCCTTTGCACATCTCATAAGATGCACAGTATTTAATGTCAAGGTCAGGACTGTACAGTACAATGACAATATAACCAATGGGAATGCAGTTAAACAATGTTTCCATTATCCTCACCAAGAGCGCAATTTTGCCACTGACCGCGTTTGAATGTACGCTAAAACGGCTACGTGACTTGAAATTGTCCACATGAGTGAATGCGAATGCTATTCTGTTCGCTACCGTGTCAGTCCTCTGACTGACAGGTGGCCAGTACGGGCTGGAGCCAGTTTCTTGCCTTACGGTTACCTAGATAGGCTTCATACAGGATAAGCGGTAGAGAAAATGGATGGGACAACGTGCGGCTTGTACTTGCAGTAGTTGTGTGTTCAAACACTAGAAAACACACATCGCACATTTATCTGTTCATTACGCTTTGCTCAGGGCCGAGTAGGATCCACCAGGTGATCATTTCTCTGTGAATTAGAACTGAGTAGAATCCATTAGAGCAGGTTGTTCTGTATCAGTGTCTCACACAGTCAATTGAGCATGAATTCACACACATCGCCGATGCTGCCTACAGACGAAAAAGATTTTCCACAACCAAATCTGCCTGTTGTAACGGATGCCACTGGAATCGATACACAATTTATTGATTTTTTTTTTTTTAAAGCAATCTTTGTGTGCTCGTTTAAGTGATATTTCATTCATTTTTTTTATCTTGCTGTTTTTTCCCCCAGATTAAAACAAAATTGCTTTTCTCCTCTATGCAACTATTTTGTCTTGCTCTTGGCGGTATATTGCATATTGTATATATCAATTTTGCATAGAGGCCCTTTTATTTGATTTTGATCTGCATGATTCAAATCCCAAGATGTAGCTTTATATGTTTGAATGAAATCCCTACAAATGGTTTGAACCGGTTGAGTTGAAAAGTCAACTGATTGACTTTACCACTCCACAATAACAATTATAGCTTGAAGCCAGTTAATTGCCAATTGTGCATTTTGACAGTAAACAGTTACGCCTCGCTGAACTGAACAGGTGGTGGGTTTGAGCAGCAAACTAGCAGCATTCCCATCAAGAATGACGGTGAGAGTGAGTTAGGAAGCCATCTTATATTAATATTTATTTATTTCGGATTTCTTGCGAAATCTGAGATTTTTATTAGGGATAAGCGAGTACACCACTGTTTGTATCTGTACCTGTATCTGTTGGGGGTTGTTGTCACATATGCAAAGAATGGGCCAATGAAAAATGCAACTCGGTTTACATATGCCAGAATTGCCCTTCAGATTATGACTCTGAAGAGTGAGGAAATTAGTTTTGTTTCATTGTTTAAAAATGGGTTTTTCAGTTGTTGTTGGAACTACAGTATGCCCACATGTCAGGACTGGTTTAAGTTTCATGATGAACCTTCAATCCATTAACCGAAATGCTTTATTTTTTGGAAATTCAATTTAATCTCAAATGTCCAGTTTAAGGGACGCGAAACAGGCATTTGAGGCTGAGAGCTTTCAAGATCAATAAAAAACAATTTCTCTGGCTGTAAAAACAACAACAACAATAATAATAATAATGATAAAAAAAACAGGAGAAAATTTATAATTTTGTCCTTGTTTTATTAGTTGCAAATTCTAGTGTGCCAACTTACCCAATGGTGGGGCAACATGTCACATGTTCACTCCCTCTATTTGATGGCTTATAACTCTGCATTGACACAAAGTATGAAAATTACATGAATACAAAAAATATACCTAAGACATTTGGTTTATGTATGATGTATTTTTTCCAAGAAATATATAAAAGTATAAAAAAAAGTGATACAATTAGCCCCAGTCTTCCCTATGTGTTTACAAACAGTAACAGAAATCCGTGGGACTCATTTGTTCATTTTATATCGCCAGAGTAGAGAGTTTGAGAGAGATAGAAATATTTTGGGGAAATGAGGCGACCCTCCTCGATCTCTTCATGAGACGACTACTGAATATGACGTCACGTCATCGCCGTTCGTGATGAACCGTCTGCAGGGGTGAATTTCTAATATCGTCGAAAATGTCAACTTTATGTGCGGTTACATTAAAGTCAAATATAAAGTTAGCACTGTTACTCAAAACAGCTTTGCAGATTCACAGATGCGCATATCAGGCTTTTGATGACGTATGGATCGGATGCGTGTGGATGAGCGTTCACAGTGCAGACGCATCGCATCCATATCCAATTTGTATCCACATACAAAAGGTTTAAAAAAAATGGGAATTGTACTGTTCACACTGCATGAAGAAAAATCAGATATGTCGCATATTGGGGGGGGGGGGGTGTAATTGAGCTGCAGTGTGAACAGCGTGTGCAGTGTGCCTTTGAGGCCAAGCCAATAGTTGACAAGTGGAAAAAATATAAAAAATATCATTGATCAGTTCAAGTCTACTCAACAATCATCCTCAGCATAGACTACAAAAAAAATCTGAAGTGGCTCAAACTCTACTCTGGACAATGAAGTCTTGGCCAAAGTCAGCTGTTGAGAGGCTCCAGCGGCACGATTGTGGATAAGCAGTAGAGAAAATGGATGGATACACTAACAATTAGGAGACTATAAAAACTATGAATGCATTGTACATGTTCATGCAAAAAAAAAAAAATATTTAAATGACGGTAGATATAGCAGAAAACAGAGGTGCACATCATGTTAAAAATTCAAACAATCAATGCGTGTGTGTTGTTGAGTGAAGTACAGCCAAGCTGAATGTTCCAATCATGAACAAACCTAATTTTCCCTCTGGACAAAGATTTCCAAGGTGCACATCCACTTCCCAGAAGATGAACAAAATATCAGCTGAATGATAAAGCGAGCTGGGCTGAGGCTATTATAAAAGGAGAGAGGTGAGGCGGTAAGGGGTGCTTTGAGGGTTCGGGCATGCTCCTGAGGACATGGTGAGACGTGGCTGATGAAAGGCTGTGGGGTCTGGCTGGGATAATTTGTTGAGATATAGGTGAGATAACAGCAGCTTGTGGGCCTGCGGCCGACTCTGCGGAGCCTGAGGCGGCCTGATAATATAAAGTGGCTTCTTGAAACCTTAAATCTCTCCCCACTTCCTCCTCACTCACTCACTCTTCTCCTCTCTCACCTGTTCAAATTGTTGGAGGCTTTGGCAGCGCTAACATTTTCACACCCTCTTCTTTAGCAATCGTCTCGAAGAGTTCAAATCAGCACAATTCAACCGGCACACAAGGATGCAAGAGCGTGCTCAAAACAAAACGGTACGGCAATTCTACACCAGCCCAATGTGACATCTACCGCCTGTGGCGTCGGCATTAACATCACCACGTCACGCCGAAAAAAGGCCGGAAATGATGACATTGTAAAGGCTTTCCATCACTTACAGTTGATCTCGTCACTTCCTCTTCTTACTGTTCGTGCGCTGATTTGCTAGCTAACAGCCAATCAGAGCGATCATGTGTCACGACGGCCCCGCGCCGATTCAACATGTTGAAGCTGCCGGAAACGCATACACATACCGACACCTGAATACTTACCTAGGACGCTTTGAGTTCACTTTTCATTTATAACAAGTTATTCAGCTAAAATACTAAAAATGTAGTGTTTAGGCTGGCATGCAGTGCCGTTATTATCAGCAAATTTCTTGTTCCCACGTTGTGTTGACATCAGAAACACCTCAGTCAGAAAATTAATGAATGAACAATACTGAGCTCTCCAGGGAGAAAAAAATAAAAAATAAAAAATATAAATAAGAAACACCTCAGTCAGGTGAACCGTCGCAGCAACTCATGCCGATAAAATCATTTTCAGCTTTTTTTTGGTGACAAATGTTTCCTCACAAAACGAGTCTGATACATTATCATGATTTGTCCCCTCTGGCACACAAGGTTTATTGGAGGGATAGTTAGCACTGGTAGCTGTCTTTGCCATTGTTCCTTTTTTAGAAGAGTTATGTAAAAGCTGTGGATTTACACGATGACTCCTCACGCCTAGTTCACACTGACTGCGGAACCGACGCGGTGCGTTTTCCGTACGGCATTGCGTGAGATGTCTGTGTCCGGAAATCTGCATCTGCCAGACCACAAGATCACGTGGGGTTCACGCTGGAGAGTTGAGTTCACGCGATGATAACCGTGTTGTATATAGAGTCCTATTGGTAAACAATAGTCACACTTTCCTGTTGTCAAATTGATATGCTTTTGGATATTATTTCTGGGACTTCTACCATTGCTTTTCTACCATGGGTAAGTATGTTTTGTGTTTAAATAGTGTTATGTTGTCATGTTTAATTTAATCTGAGCTGGGGGGGTTTTGTGTTAAATGCCCGACTCATGTCATGCTATGTAGTTAGCAAAAAAAAAAAAAATAGTTTGCAAACGGTTTTATTTTTAAATAAACCGGATCTACCATGATGCTGACGCTCAAATTCCTGTTCTGCTCGTGTAATTTCTTCAGCATCATGAAAATCCGCATGCGGTGTCCGGAAAAATTAGAACGCTTGCTGAAACCTTCCGCACCGCATACACACCGCACCGCAGCTGGTGTGAATTGACACGCAGACTCGGATGCTTTCTATTCCGTGAGGCGGCCGTACGGAAAACGCGCCGCGCCCGTACCGCAGTCAGTGTGAACTGGGTGTAAGATCCTACACTTCTTACACTTTATCCCATAGTTATCCAGGCATGCTACATCACAAATATGCTGATATTCAGTATGAATATTGTTTGATGCCCATGCATGGGCAGTTGGGTACTCTAAATGGTATGTATTTTTTAAAAATCATTTTGAAGCACCTTTTTTGTTTTAACTCTTTTTTTTTTTTCTGGAGAGTTCAGTATTGTTCATTCTGTAATTTTACCGATTTGACATGTCATCATCATTGCTCTCTTTTTTTATTTTAATTTTTTATTTATTTTTTTATTATTATTTTGTATGTGGGTGAGTATGTGTATTATTCTTATTGATTTTTAATTCTAACCCCCAACAAGAGGTGTTACGACAAGAATCATGTGAGAAAAGAAGAATACGCACTGGCAGTTACACTTGTGTCAATTATGAATCACTAGTGTAACTTTAAAAGTTAAAGGTTTTATGACACCAGAAGTGTGACATATTTTAATGTCCTATTAGAAAAATGTTAACAAAACCCAACCGAATCAAAGCTCAACCAGCCTTTTTAACCATCTTTTGTTGATCTTTTTCTCTCTCTCCTGCCTCCCAGCTTAAAGTCCTGCCAGCCGGGGCCGAAATGTGATGCCGTCAGCCCTCGTAAGCAGAGCTCTGTTACTGAGGCTTGTAACAGCCGTATGGTGGCTATTTTCGCGTGGACGCTTGTGGCTGTCACGTCCGATGGAGAGGGCAGCACTGATCTGTGGCGGCAGGCGGGCGAGTCGACTTGTTAGTCTGGGCTCATACTCCAATGCACAACCATTACTGGTTATAGCCGCAGCCACATGTGCATACAGTGTGTCTCACTGCCTGACCTTGGTTTTTGTATGATCAAATGTGTTATAGCTGCCGTGCACAAAAATGTAGATTCAGATCATCAACATGTTGTATTTGCACCATATCACATTTTATACATTTGTCCCTCTGTTTGAGTAGTGAGAAGCATTGGACAAGGATAAATGTTCTGGATTTTTTACCTTTTCATTTTTGGTACATTATGTATTTGTATTTTCTCGCCAGCCCTGTTCCTTGTGTCTACCAATCAGCTCCCTCCAGCCACTAACTTCTTGTCCATGTGTGCCTCGTTGTCTCATCAATTTATTTGTATTTGTAGTTCGCTTGGTTTGTTCAGTCTATAGTCAGGTTTCCATCCAAATGTTTCAAAAAATTTGCAAATTTGCAAAAAATGCGCAAAACGGACATGCGACTTATGCCCGTTTCCATCCGCTCTTCTTTTGCGAATATGCGCCGCGAGATGACGTTGTAGTGACGGAACTTTGGGGAGTTCCAGGTGGGAATGTTGGTTTTGACGGACTGAACGGAAGTCGTTTGTCTTGTTGTCTTCCCTCCCGCATGTAAGTGAAGTGTGTCGTTACATTGAGGGCTGATGTTAATAAAGCCATCTAAAATTGCATTAATGTTTTTTTTTTCTTTAATTAATTATAAAAAGAATCGTGTTTCTTTGTCTTCCCAAACATATCTTACTTTCTCATCCGCCATTTATTGTGACTACAAACGAGCGTGTGACGTAGTATCGATCGAAACGTGTGACGTGTATCCGGTCTTGTAGTCGCTTATCCGCAAAACCTGCGCATTTTCCTTTTTTCGATACGCTTCAAAAACCGTAGCAAGCGTAAAAACTTTTCGGCGAAATTTGGGCCTTTTTTCGAGTTTCTGGCGTTTCCATTCAGTTTCTTTTTCGCAATTCTTGAAAATTCTAATAAAAATAGGTGGATGGAAACCCACCCTATGTCGGTTCTTGAATTTGCTTTAGTAGAATGTAATCTCAAGAGTTTAGCTGAAAGTGATTCTTATTTACTTTATGTGGCCAAATGCATGACCGATATAATATCCATGATAAAATATCAGCCGACCTCTGGTGTATGAGTATGTGTGTCAATGGGTGAATGTGAGGCTTTGTAAAGCGCTTTGGGTACAATATGGTTTGGATAAAGCACTATATAAAAAGCAGTCCATTTACCATATCAATCAACTTTATTGTCACAGACCACACCAAATGGCAAATAATCTTTTAACTGACACAAAATTCTTAAATCAAATTTCCAATTACAATAATTTGACCTCATATTTATTTTTATTTTTTATTTTATTTTTTCTAAGTAGAAATTAGCGTCAGGAGATGAATTGTAAATTTTATAAGATCTTCTATAGGAAGTTGTTTTGGGGTTGAGGCCAAAATCAATTTTTTTTCCCGATTTCATCAATTGAGTCTCACTTTAAAGACTTCAAACCTCGGATGATGTCCTGATCTGATATTTGATTTGACATTCCAGTGGTTTTTTAACACTTCCTGAAAGTTTAGGGTCAATATCTTTTTCCTAACGTACTGGTTGCCCTCGTGAGCATAAGCGGTTCAGATAATGGACGGATGATGGATGGATATAAATATAAGAAATTTGATCATTTGAACAGTCCATACATTACAAAGGTAAACCTTTTGTCTGAATTGCATACTATTTTGTTCCTTGTGTGTCTGCGTTAATAAATTACACGTAGAAACCACTGTCTTGCTCTCTGTAGGTTATCAATCATTAACTTTCCATCTCGTATTTATACACACACACAAACCTTGTGCTATCTACATTACACCTCTGTCCATGACCTCGTCCCTACACATGATTAATTCAGCTTTATTCCACTTTATGCATTAAAATCCATCTGTGAAAGGTCAGCAATGAGGAGGTCCCTCCATTTAGAATCGTTTAGCGGACTCAAGGCCAGTTTCCTCCCAGTAAGCTCAGACGTCTGCTTAACCTGCATATTAGAAAGAGTGGTGCTGCCCATTCAATTACTATTAGGGAACTACTTAGCCAGCAATGAGACATTGTAGTATTGGGGTGTACTTTACTAAATGTGATTAAATGAAGATTAAAAGACCTTTTGGTGTCTGAGGCAAACGTGTCCATGCTAAGTGAGAGCAAGGCTTCTTCTGCTCTTTTCAAGGTCTCTCATACCACACATAATCTAAGATTATTATTATTATTTTTTAGAATCATTGATGTCCTTTTATCGGGTTTGTGAGATCATTTCGATTGGAAACGCCCAAGATGCTATTTTCAAGCTATGTTATGGTTTTCTTATTAATCTTCAATAATAAGCTTTGCTCTGATTGGGTCGCTGTTCTCCTTGATCTGATATGGATTGATTGTTTGTTGCATATATGTGTGCGTCTTGAAGCTGCCAAGTCTCTTCTTCATGTTGGTTTCATTGAAATTCAGCAGGCCATCGGCAAAATGGTGTAGCTGGCCACGGTGTACTCTAAGGCGGCTATAGCAGTGCGACGCCCTTGCCCACCTGGAGGAAAAAATGTTCTTTACTTTTTTCTTTTTTTTTAAGTCTACCTTCTTGGTGACATCTGCGACCTCGTGGCCACCCAGCAAGCACTCTTAGGCGATGCAAGGCATTAAAAAAAAATAATAATAAAAAATTTCTGCTTTGCAACCTTGCGAGAATAACCAATGTCCTCAATTTTTCTAATGAATTCAGGCAGACTGTATAAATTGTTGCTAAAAACTCTGGCAAGATGTTCCAGTTGTCGTTTTACATCACTGTGGAGATTATTTGAGTTTGGTGCTGGCAAAGTGGGTCCAGTTAGCAGTCAGTGTGAATGCAATTGTGAATGGTTGTCTGCCTTTAACGTGCCTTGCGACTAATTGCCGACTAATTGCCGACCAATCCAGGTTGCAATCCGATATTCATCCAATGTCAACTCGGATAGGCTCCTGATCCCTGACTATTCGGCTGCACTTCTTTTATACGCAATATTAAACAAAAATACAGACGCCTACGACTTTCCAACACTGGTGTTTTGCCTATGCATTCCATTATACATATTTCAATTTTACAACCAAGATTATTTTGCTGACACACTGCTGCACAGCAGCTGTCAGCATCTTTATCACCCTATCACTATCACCAAACAATATAAATATAAAATATATAATTGCTTACTTGATTAATTTTAGCATGTTTACTAAATTTAAGTCGAAGTGGCCCTTGCATCCTTCCATTTTTTCTGTATGCGGTCTTCAAACAAAAAAGTTTGGACACCCTTGCTGTAGAGCAATTTAAAAAAAACATTTTGCATTCCTAACACACAACCGTAAAAATAAGAAGTTATTTTTTTATCGAATTGCTTTGTATGCTTAATATTATTACACATCTAATATTTATTATTATGCTTCACACCTAAATTATTGTTGCAAAGTATTGTAAGTTACCATGACAACTGTACTTACTATCATTAAGAATTACCAAAAGAAAGTTGTGACGATAGAAGCACAATATCCTTTCCTTTCTTTTCTTTGATCCTTCCTCGGGTCTCCTGACAACCTCGAGACTCTAGCTGGATTCTGAAGTATTCGGTTTGGGTGAACGGTATGGTATTTTTAATAGGCTTTAGGTGAACTAATGAGTACACACTCACACGCATGCACACATGCACACACAAATACACATGCACATTCTCACGCACATACAAAATCAAAATTAATAAAAAAAATAAAAATAAAATAAAATAAAAAAGAGAGCAATGATGATGACATGTCGAATCGGTAAAATTATCGAATGAACAATAGTGAGCTCTCAAGAATTAATTATTATTTTTTTTTAATTATGCTCCCAAAAATTATTGCCCATATAAACCTAATTTCCTTCCTCTTCTTTTATTGAATATCAATCTCCCTTTATGTTTTCTCACTCTAATTTTGACATCTCCCCTTCCTGCAGAGTATTTACTGTACCCAGATACTGGTTTGTCTTCTCCTTGACACCCAAGTGTTAGCAGCCTCGATTTCCCTGATCAGCACTTTATTCCTCTTCTTTTGCCTTTTGCAAGGAGGCAGGGGTGGGGTTGAGGTGCCAATCCCACAATCCCTTACTCCGGGAACTGGGGGGGGTGGGTGGGGTGTTGTGAGGGGAGACTTTATCATTGTCTGACTGTCCTTCAAGAATTACTACCACCTTCCAGAACCTGAGTCAGCATCAGATCACCTTTTAGAGAGAATGCTGTTAATGGACTCTGTTCATTTGAAATTACTTTGTAGCAGCAAGGTGGAACACACCAACACATGTTTAGTCACCGGCACACAAGCTGAGCCAATAAAGCGAAAGGTTCAGCCTTCATCTTGAAGTCATATCAACAAGGACAACAGGAACTGTCCATTTATCAATCAAACATGCCAATGCCACAATGGACTCAAAAAGACTGGAAGAAGTCCAGCCATCAACGAAGAATCAATCTTCTAACAGCTAATTCCCTAATTTGATACAGCCAAGGACATTTACTGTTTCTTCACGCGCTTTCCGTTGGCACATTATATTTTCAAGGCAGCTGCTATTATCTTAATCGATTTCTTAGTGGATGTTCATCAAAATGTGGCAAAACAGAAAACCCGCTACTACACACTTAAGCACAATAACATTGGGACAAGATGCACTTCTTGAGGCCTTCCTACTTTTGGAATCAACAAACGCAACTTAATATTAGCCAATGCGGTCCAATGTAAGCAATGTCTAGTGCATTGGTTCTGAACCTTGTTGGAAGTAACGAACCCCACCAGTTTCCTATGCGCTTTCACTGAACCCTCTTTGTTGAATTAAAAAATATGTATTTTTTTTTTTTCAAATTCAAGACATACGTATAGGATTTACTGGTGAATAAAATGAACAGTGAAAGTCGCCTGTTCATCATTTGTGTCTCTCTTCACCTTGGCGTCGCAAATCATGAAATTTGTACGCTGACCCTCACTGCTCAATTCAACTCTATATTTATACTACTAATATTTGTACTTTCAATGAACCAGCATTGTTTTCTTCAAATAGAACCCAGGGAGAGCAGATACAATGAAGAGGCCCCAGAATTGAACCTTCTCGAACACCATTTGCACATATTCATCTGACCACTTTCTTATTTTAGCACATCATAATATAATCTGATTATAATGATAAAGAAATTAAACAACGTATCATCACAACAGTCACAAATCGACTATTGAGCGCAACAATTTCCCTGCAGCACAGACAGGCCGAGCAATGCAGCTTGATCACCTGCAGCCAATGATGGCCAAGCGGGGTGCATCATCATGAATCATATGAGTCAGTTGTGTTTCATGACCTCCGCCGAACCCCTGAGACTGACTTACCGAACTCTGAGGTTCAATCAAACCCAGGTTAAGAACCACTGGTCTAGTGTTTAAGTGTTAAAACTTTGCGTTGGAAACGATACATTTTATTTGCATATTGTAAAAGGAAATAGGTCAATGAAACACCTGTTCCATGCTTATCTGTGTGAGTACACGTTTGTTCTAAGCTGTGTTTGCGCCAATTGTTTATATAAAAAAGAGGGATATAATTCATAATCACTTCACCCTATAAAAATGCCGCTGAACATTCATACATAAATATGGCCGACCTCTGCTTATCTTCCAACACCCGAATGCTGAGCTAAAAGACTGCCAGCAGCAGGACTTGGGGTTAATAAATGAGCCACAAATGGGGGGTTGACCTCCAGAAGATACATAAGATGATTAAAAATGTTTCTTTGACTCAGCACAAAAGCAGAGAGCCTCATGACAACCTTGACATTCTAACGGAGTGATTTGTGTGCTCTAATATACTTGGAGCCGGTTCATGTCTACCACTCCGTGATATCATCTGTTGTCAATCATTGCTCATTTATTGGAGAGATTGATGTTAATGTTCAAACTAATGCTGTCATTCATGCTGATAAATCTAACAAGCAAATAATTCCCCCCCCGGTGAATAATGGTAGAAGAAACTAGAAACATCAGTTCCAGGGTCAAACTGTTGACTTCATATAACTTTTGTGAGCAGAACAGGAAAAGTTTTAAGAAACTTTTGTATTTGTATGCAACGTTAAAACATAAGTGAGTCAGTGTTAATAAGACATAAATCAGTCCGTTTTAATGTTCTAACTTTATTGATGATATAACATGAAAAGGAAATTGTAAATTATAATCGAAGAAAAATCAATACAGACCAACAAGGTGCTAAAATAAACCTCACTTTTCACAAATGTTACTAATCTCTGAAAAACCCGCAGAATAGCAAAGTACAACCAAAGTTAAATCCCGTAATGTATGAATTTTAGAGCCAAATACAAATCCACGATATAGTGAATCCGCGATAAGTGAACCGCGAAGTAGTGAGAGGGACCACTGTAGAAGACCACTTCTTCAAGCAAAGTTACCTTAATTTTACACTTATCAGTTAAGCTTTTGAATGTTTTTTAAAAAAAAAAAAAATTATGTGATGCGCTATTATGAAAGAGAACATGCAGTATAATAGTCAGAAAATATATGGAAAAGAAATGTGTTTGATCAAATAGCCTAGGTATAGTATTTGTGACAAAATTTTGATTTGAAGTCAGGCATGTCCCAAACATATTCTTTTTTTTTTGTGGAATTGATGTACTCTTCTTGACAGAATATTTAACTCATTCACTACCATTGACGGCTATAGACGCCACAAATTAATTCTAATTATTTCTATTAGTTTAACATTTTTTTTCACTTTTGTTAACAAGAGTATGAAAACCTAGGGGGGGAAATTATTATACATTTAGAACAGATATAAAATGTGTGATTAATCGTGAGTTAACTAGTATGTCATTCAATTAATTACAATTAAAAAATGTAATCGCCTGACCCCCCTAATTTTTAATAATCTTTTTTTTTTTTGATCGCGTCAGGCGATTACATTTTTTAATTGTAATTAATCGCATGACTTCAATAGTTAAGTCCTGATTAATCACAAATTTTATATCTGTTCAAAATGTACAATAATTGTGTTCCTAGTTTTTCATACTCTTGTTAACAAAAGTGAAGGGAAAAAAAGTAAACTAATAGAAATAGTTCAAATGAATTTTTTTTACATCTATTGCCGCCGATGGCAGTGAATGAGTTAAGAACAGTCACTGGATTATCTTGCTATACATGCTAGAATGTGCTCATGAAAGCATGTATAGCGAGAGTGTACATGTGACTCGGTGTCTCCCCTGAGCTCCTCCTCTTTCCTTTTCTGGCATGGTTACGTTAGAGTGCAGCTATTAAAGGAAAGAGCTTTCATGCTGTGATGTAGCGCGCATGCACACGCACGCACGCACGCACATGCATGCACACCAGTGCAAGCTAAGGATAGGGGGAGAGAGGAGCAAGAGGATGTGGGCCGAAGGGCCAGCTGAGTTTACTAAACTTTCACAAGAGACTAAAATAGGGAGGAGGCTTTATCATGTGTAATCCCAGTGAGGTTTGAGTGAAATGAGCTTTCCCACTTGACGCATTCAAGGCTATTAGGTCAATTCATACTTTGTCATTTTGTCTGGATTCCTGTCGATATCAAGGAAGCTCGGATGCACATCAAATGTTGCAGTACCACTAGAAACTGTGGGGGCAGTGTCGAGAGTGGATTTCTTTGCTTTCTTGCAACTCTTAACAGTTCAATCGTTCTTATGTAATTTTTTTTTAAGTATGCTGTCTGATGTGGTGAGTGACTTAAAAATTAGGTGAGGTTAAGGTTGTTAAATTATTATTTAAAGTTTAAAACGTAAAAATAAATAAAATATCAAAAAACCCTCATGTTGCTTGTTTGCATGACTGTAATTTAAACTAGTGATGCCAGAGATGTCTTCAGCGCATATGGGTGAGTTTGTATGTTCACACTGGAGTGTGATAGCAACAACAATCCGTGGTCATGTTTGAAATACAGTGTTCCCTCATTTTCCTCTGGGGTTAAGTTCCAAAAAATGCCTGTAATAAATCAAATCCGCGAAGTAGTTAGCTTTATGTTTTACGTTTATTATAAATATTTGAAGGCTCCAAAACCTTTCACCAGACAGTTTATACACTTTTCTCATCGAGACATTTACATTTTTTCACATTTCTCTCTTGTTTAAACATTATCAATGTTCAAACTTCAAGCATTCATAAATTTTATAAAATAGGTAATTACGTTAAAAATAATTAAAAAAAGCATGCAAAATTGCACACAAAAAAAATCTACGAAATAGCAAGACCTCGAAAAGTGAACCACGTTATAGCGAGGGAACACTGTACAACGTGAAAGACCACACACACACACACAAAAGATTTTTGCATTGAGAGCTGCAATATATCAAATCCGCGAAGTAGTTAGCTTTATGTTTTACGTTTATTATAAATATTTGAAGGCTCTAAAACCTTTCACCACACAGTTTATACACTTTTCTCATCAAGCCATTTAAATTTTTTCACATTTCTCTCTTGTTTGAACATTATCAATGTTCAAACTTCAAGCATTCATAAATTTTATAAAATAGGTAATTACGGTAAAAAAAAAAAAAAGCATGCAAAATTGCACACAAAAAAAATCCACGAATTAGCAAGACCTCGAAAAGTGAACCACGTTATAGCGAGGGAACACTCTACAACGTGAAAGACCACACACACACAAAAAAAACGATTTTTGCATTGAGAGCTGCAATAAATCAAATCCGCGAAGTAGTTAGCTTTATGTTTTACGTTTATTATAAATATTTGAAGGCTCTAAAACCTTTCACCACACAGTTTATACACTTTTCTCATTGAGCCATTTTCATTTTTGCACATTTCTCTCTTGTTTGAACATTATCAATGTTCAAACTTCAAGCATTCATAAATTTTATAAAATAGGTAATTACGGTAAAAAAAAAAAAAAAAAAGCATGCAAAATTGCACACAAAAAAAATCCACGAAACAGCAAGACCTCGAAAAGTGAACCACGTTATAGCGAGGGAACACTGTACAACGTGAAAGACCACACACACACACAAAAAAAAACGATTTTTGCATTGAGAGCTGCAATGTGAATGTAGCCTTAAGCTGGGTACATTTTAATCACGCAAAAGTGTAAGCAGGTGTTGAAAGTGAAGTCATGTCATGATAGCGGATTGGCTCATCAAGACAGTTAATGGTCAAAGGATCAACAAGCAAGTGATTGCAGTCAAAATGCCCCTTGGGCTGAGATCGGAGTGTAAGCGTTACCCATTTTCTCTTCGTCTTAGCTGAGGCCAATCCCTCATGCATGAAGAAGGCTGTTTGACTGATACTAGACCTTCGCTAGCCAGCCAATTTGCACCCTCACACAAACACACTGGTACACACACTTACACAACATGCGTCAGACGCAGCACATCCTCCTCCCAATGTTAATGCCTCAATTCCGCCGCTAAGGTCCGCACGTGCCTAAAGGGGGGGAGCGTTGAAAGAGACGGTCTGTGTAACCTTGTCCATTGCTCCTTTTGTTCTACTCAAATGTTGACTTTGCTTAAATGCAACATAGTAAAAAAAAAAAAGTAGTTTTAGGCACTATCATCTCACAACTAAGTTCCAGTACCATTTTTCATGTGGTTCTGTTTCCAGCTATACGCCATTTAATCTACCGTAGTCAAGTGTTACTTAAAAACATGTGACATTGCTGCTCAGATGTTTGCAGCTGCTTGGTCACTTTGTTATCTTAACGGGCCTATTCATATTAACAGACATACTTTATTAATGGCAAGTTAAATATTTGAAACATGCAATGCAGTGTAAGACCAATGTGAACAACAACAAAAATAATTAAACATGGTAAAAGAAAATGTAGTCCAGAGTATTCTCCATTGATTTCTCACTCAATCAAAGACAGTCTACATTTTTCTCCCTGCTTTCACCTTCATCATATTGCCATATTTTTTTTCCATTACCTGTGTTGGGACAGTGATAAGATGAAGAGAAGAGAAGTGTGTGAGTGAGAGTGAGAGAATGAGCGGAAAAGACCTTGGTAGGGAGCAAAGGACATCCAGGAAAACATCAAAAGCCTGTCGGACGAGGCCTAAAGAAACTGAGTGAGGGGGAAAACTAAATTTGACAGTTTGGTGGAGACCTCAAAAACACACAGCAAAATAACAGTCCAAGTTGAGTGAGTGAGGCTACGTTCAGTTTGGATTTCTTCCAGTTCAGTTCATAGTCTTGGTCTCTAGGCCTGCTCTCCTCCACTGAGTGCAATTATTATTATTTTTTAATGTGGTGACATCGATTTTTTGAGTGAGGGATTCAGGTATACAAATGCATTCCCTTCCAAATCAACTGGAACAATGATCCCAGTTCTTTATTTTTGACGTAGAGCAGGAAAAGCATTTGGGTTTGACATCAACAGGTGAATTGGAGTGACTAACGTTTCAGCTTCCATTTTTAAGGTATTTACCTCTGGCTCACGGCTTAAACATCAACATTATATATTGTACTAATATACTACATTTTAGGCGAGGAAAAACATTGGCACAAGTAGTGAATAACAAATATTTAGTTGCTTCTAGTAACTTTGCCAACCTGTGATGACCCCCTGAAAAAAAATTCCATTGTTCCTTTGTTTTTATTTTTATGCTTTCATAACTCCTTGATGGATATAATTACAATATTATTTTACATTAATAAATTATATTATAGTGAAACATAAAAAATGTCTCATTTTGGCTTCAACCGAGTGTACAATACTGATTTCCTTTATTTGTACAGTCAGGCTTTTAAAGTGGGAGAATTCTCACTATAAAATAGAATTAAGGGAAAGAAAGCACTATCAGAGTGGCTCGTTGCTGTGTAAAACAGCAGCACTATAGCTTGTAATGCAAGTTTGTGGAGCACATACAGTATGGGGGCAAGAAGCAAAAGCAGTGGGAGAGAAGAAAATAAAGTCTCCTTCTGGGAAAAATTCACTCTAATGAAACGCTGCAGATGAGTTGATGTGTAGATGGAAAAGTGAAAGGAAGTGGCGGGCCAGCAATGATCATAGGGGACATCCTTTCACTCTCATTACTTTGTAGCCCATAACGCACACAAGTCTGCCAACCGTAGGTGTGTATGTGTGTGTGTGTGTTGTGTCTATTCAAAAATGCAAAGTATGTATTTGAATGCATGAAGGCAGACAGTGCACAATATGACCTTTTAGTGCATATGATTTGAATAGTCTATTAGCAAGTCGGGTTGTCCCTCTCCTTAATTGATCTATGGCACTCTACATTAATCTCCTGGTTTGCGAGCTGCGCCAATGTGGAGGTCATGATCATGTTGAAGGCCGTCACATGCTCATGACATCCAGAATCCCCTGATGAAAAAAAAAAAAAAAACACCAAAATATCACCACTACTTCAATACTTCAAAATGAAAAGGTTGTTTTCAAGGGACCACATCAGTCAGGATCATCACTTTGCCCTCATCTTGTTCAACTCCTCATTTCAACCAACAAAGCTCTTCAAAACCAGTCAACCTCATAGACCTCCGCCACCATTGTCGCACTTCATACCAAAGCCTCCGCCCCTTTGACACGAGACACCGCCCCCACCCTCGCCCCCACCCCAAAAAAAGGAGAAAACACTAAATCTGAGGTGACATTCTTCATCGAGGCGTCTCTCTTTTAGCCCCAACACTGAAGAACCTCGTCTGGATATATTTGAGTTCTGACGAACGGAACCAATGGTGTCACTTGGTTTGCTTGTGCTTGAGGTTGTTCTGACCAGTTGCTTGTTGCATTTTTGTAATCATTGAGAGTTGCTAGATGGCACTGGGCTTAATATTCAATGACGATATTACTGTAATTTTTGAAGTGATTAAGGCACACCATTGTATGTGGGGATAGACGGGTGGTCTATTCATGTTTATTCAGCATCAGGACTATGGACCACTGCAACAAAGTACAGCCTGTGGAATATATTATTGCATTCTCCAGAACTAAGGCCAGCTAACCAACTTGCCGGTATGCATGATTTTATTTTTTCCTTTCCAAGTTTCCAAATGTAGAATGGCATGAGATGAGGAATCCAGCCGATAAATGAAAGAAAGGAGTAAAAAAAAGAACCTGGTAGTATGAGGTTTTGTAGAAACGTCATGCCAAGTAGGTATTGTGCAGTAGGCTGAATATGCATACGATATTGATGCTTGAGGGAAAACGGTCTTTTTTGTCACAGTAATCAGTTGGGGGTTCCGTTTCTTGCTCAAGGTTTAACATCAGTGCTTGGGAACCAGACTGGCCTCTGTCCAGCAATCATTCCCAAATCAATTACATTTTCTCTGAGGTGGGTCTCCCCCGCCCTTCTGCTCCCTATACCAAGTCCCTTCAGATTGTGTTTCTGCCATCATTTTTGCTGCAGGGCGCAAGGACACCGTAAAGACACATAGAAAGACGTCCTTCCCCCAAATGTCTTGTCTTGTATTTGTTTATTTTTCACTACACTATACTTCCTATACAGTATATGATTCTTGGGTTTATTTAATTTGTCGTGTAGTATTACTATTAACTCTGAGAACAAGACAAGATCAAAGTTAAACAAAAAAAAAAAGACATGACAGTAAACAATTCTTGAGTTGATAAATAAATGTTGACAACATAAAAGACAGCGAGGAACAAGTGATAGAAAGAAAAAAGCGAAAGAGATGACATGTTGCTGTATATAAAAGGTGGCAACAGCTGGTATAATCTGCTGTTGTCAGGGAACTCCTGGTGCTGGAACACTTAAGATCCTTGCCAATGCATTCTGGAATAGCTTAGAATATAACAGCCTGAGCATTTGGCTGGACAGCGAAGGCTAAAGAAAGACCCGATGCAGGGGCTGGGATTTTATAGAGGGAAGCAGCTCAGATGTCACTGAGAGAAACTGGGTTGGAGTGTTGCATCGATGAGTGAAGACCTCTGAGGCACCCCGCTTGCGACAGTGTCACCTTCCGCTTAGGTAACTATTGGCCATGACTATACAAATAGCCATGCACACCTGTCTCCACCAGCTCTTCTGATGTGGATCGAGCAAAGATTACATTTTGCTTGGAGGATCCCTCCGAGCATGTTTTTTTTTTAAATTGTGTTATAGTATTACTGTACGAAATGTACTGGAAGGAAAATTAGCATCACAAATTAAATATCTACACATTTAACAAATTGACATAAAGATCATTTACACCTAACATGGAAAAAAGCTGCAGCATGATCACAGTAAAGAGAAAAAAGCTCGTCTGTAAATAGCTAAAAATGTAGTGGGTATATTGCAACATTAGTAACCACATCACTCTTCGTGTACATACTTGAAAATCCTCAAAGCAGTCATCTTTCTTGGTAAATAAACAGCCTTTGCCTTCTGGATTCCCTTGACATCCTTACCCACATCACCAATATTGCTGAATCAAGCCTTATGAGCCACTTTGCATTCTCAAATGAGCAGAGCAGCACTTCCCTCGTACCCGGAAAGACAAATACATGGCTGTTAATAGGATGGTGATGTTGATTGGATATTTCTGGGCTGTATGACCCTGGCATATGAGTCAATATGTGCAGCATCATCAATTCTGAGTTCATCAGAATATACTGTACGATTATAGATTGCAATGACATGGAGCAGTTATAACGACACCACCAGTTGCTTCCCTATCAGGATAATTCAAGAAATATGATGCACTGACTCCAATACCTTTACCTAGTGTTGTAGTCAAGACCACACCAACCGAGACCAAGACATTATCGAGACTAGAGACAATGAATACCGAGACAAGACCAAGTCTGTACATATCAATGAAAAATCACACCAAAATGAAACAGAACAAAATTACTTTTTGAATCGGAAATGAACGTTTTTATTTCATTACGTTTAAAACAAAAAACAAATTTTACTATGTTTGTTGTTTTTGAAAAAGTACATAGACCGGTTGGGCGAACTCCCATGCACCCTTGAGGACCCTGCTGAGGGTGTAGAGCTGGTCCACTGTTCTACAGCCGGGACGAAAACCACACTGGTCCTCCTGAATCCGAGATTCGACTTCCCGACTGACCCTCCTCTCCAGCACCCCTGAATAGACCTTACCCGGGAAGGCTGAGGAGTGTGATCCCTCGATAGTTGGAGCACACCCTCCGCTCCCCCTTCCTAAAAAGGGGGACCACCACCCCGGTCTGCCAATCCAGGGGCACTGTCCCCGATATCCACGCGATTTTGTAGTGCTTGTCAACCATGACGGCCCCACAACATCCAGAGCCTTCAGGAACTCCGGGAAGATCTCATCCACCCCCGGAGCCTTCCACCGAGGAGCTTTCCAACAAACTGCAAACGTTGGTTGTCACCCTTTTATTTATCTTAACAAACGCTATTGTTGGCCATAGCCAACGCCATAAAATAGAATACAACTCACAAGGGGCTAGCCGAAAAGCCAATAACACACGCAACCAACCCACATGTAACGTCCCTCCCCTCCCGCGAGACCTGTGTTGCGTTTACTAATAGTCAGACATAAGAGTGCTAAACAGAAATGGCAACACCGGAAAACACAACACACTTAGTTCGTTACACTATTATCGTTGCATGAGGAATGCCCCCCACCCCGCGGGAAAAAAAATGTAAAAATTCGAGGGCACCATCATATTTTTAAAGTAAAGGGGTAGTGGCGGGACTGCACATTTCTCACTACTGTAGTGCTGGCCTGTTCTCGATTGATCTGTCCAACATGAGACAAGACCGACTAAAAAGGCCTTTGAGACCAAGACCGATCTCGAGAAGTACGCCACTGCCTTTACAACCAAACCGGTTGATTTTAGTCGACTAGACATTGATATACATGAATAAACCCTTAAAACATGACTAAATAATTTTTCAGTGTATTATGACATATTGGATGTCATTCACTTTACATTGACCACACAGAAAAATAGGGGGCATTTTTTGTGGCACAAATTTCAAGCTGTTCCAAATAGGATCCATCAACTGGAGTGGACTGTTCTAAATTGGCCAGGCAGTTTTATCTGTCACGTGCTGAGTAACGATATTGAGGTCAGTCGCTGGTCAGCCAAATAGTTGTGGCTGAACGACACCTTCCAATCTGTCGTATTGTTCCATCACTATCAGCTAACAGAGAGAGACATATATTCTGCTGTACAGTGTGTGCGGCTGTGTTTATTAATGGATATTTTCAGTTTTTCTGACAAACTTGGGGCTGGCACTGCTGTACTCCTGCTTACAGAGTTGACAGTACTTGGATATTTTTTTCTATATTTTTTCTATTAAAAGACTGCTAAAAATGCATGTTGAAAAGAATAATGGTCGGCCTGCCTCTATTGTAGAGTGGCAATTGCCTGTGTGACAGATTGAGTCTTCACACAATACCCACACATGGTCCAGTAATATACGATACTAGCCTTTGACCACTCCTCCCTCCCCGCCACTTCCTCCCTCCTCTCGTTCACCTCCTGAAGGTCAGCCCCTGGTGAGTTATCTGCCATTTTGCTGAGTCCACCAAACAGCGGAGCGTCACGACCTGGCCAGCCACTGACGTCCTTAAAGCAAACTGGGAATGACAGCTGTCGCAGGCTCCCCCTTCGCCTCCCGTCTTCACCCAGTTTTCCTCACCTGCGCCCCCCACCCCCTCAACCCCATTTGGTGTTGATTTATGGTTTATTGTTCCTTATCGAGTTTCAAGGTTGCCGCAGCTAAAGAAGGCCCAAGAGAGGGGTTTCGGAACTGCTCCTGCTGGGGGCCATGATGGACATCATCAGCCACCTAATCTTCAGAGTCACATGTTCTTTTCTTAATTGAAAACACACAAATACACATACACATACACATAAACGCACACACACAGGTTTGTTTTATTTTACTACCTTTGTGGGGCCATTTCATTGACATAATGCATTTCCTAGCCCATTTCCCCCTACCCCAACCATCAAAAATGATTGCCTACCCCTATTCCTTACCCTAACCTCAACCATAACCCAAACCAAACCTAAACTCTAAAACCAAGTCTCAAAAAGAGGTCTAAACTTGTATGGCCCAGCAAAATGGCCTCACATGGACGGGTGGGCCCCACAACTCTGTGAAATCCCGAAATGTTGGCCCCACTGTGTAACAAAAACAAGACCACACACACACACATGCACTCACACACAAAGCTCTAAAGCTTAATTGTGCAGTCGTGGTATCTTGTTTATTTTTCAGATTTTATATTAAAAAAAATATACTCAAATTACAGTTCCCTCGGAAAATTATGTGTGTGAACGCTGAGGGATGCAATCACTAAACTGAAATGCAATAGAAAGAAATGCATTGACGACTACAATGGTGATTACCATAATGCAGAAATCTCTAGATAGCGTGCATGCAAATAATACTGCGGGCCTTTTCGGGCAGTACACAGATGAGATCACATAATAATAATCCAAGAATTAAGCAAATTTTTGTAAGGATATAAGGAGGCAATATCGCGAACTAAAATAAAAATATGGAGCATTCCTGTCACTGTCCAATGAAAAGCATGTATCTTTTTTTCCCCCATTTGTGATTCTGGAATTGTATGCTATTATTAACCTTGCCGGCAAGACGAATTCTCGCAGTATTTGTGAGTTCACAAAATCTTGTACCGAGAGATCAACACTTTTTCAGCACTACATTGGCATTGGACTCCCAGCTTCAAAAAACACCTTTATTTTTCCCTTACTAATAATTGCCTTGTGATTGACTGGTGACCAGTCTAGGGTGCACTCCATCTCTTGCCCAAAGTCATCTGGGAGAGAAAACAGATTAAATTCGTCTATATGACCCCGATCCCCTCATGTGGTAGCCTACAATAATAGTTGACCGGGCAAGATAGCTCTTATTCCCTGCCTGTTTATTGTTACCAGTGGCTTAACAGTAAATTACACTGTGACCAACAGTAGGGGGTGTCCTGGAGCAAATCAAACAAATTGTCCAAGGAAGGGAGGGGGGGAAAAAAGAGCATTAAACCAAAAATCGCATACTCACTGCAGCAAATGTGAAGCAGTCAATCCATCACAGAGCTCCCAGGGGGGAAACGGTCACGTAAATAGAAATTAGAGGGACAGTAAGCTGCAGTTATTGGTCTTTCCAGAAGGCTAACGAACAGTGGGTGTGCGTGTAAAAAAAATGGTCTTACTTATTCAGCAGTTTCACATTGAGACCAATTCGCTAGGAGAGCAAAAGCAGGTCGAGAGGGAAAAAAAAATCCTTAACCATCATCGAAGCATAAAAGTACCCACAAAATAACCTCAGTCATTCATAAAGCCTAGAAGCTGATTCTTGATTTGGAATTTTGTTATGAGTGCAAAAAAAGAAGAAGAAATATACAAAAATGAATTCCTTTGAAGCTAGCTGAACAGAAGGCTTGTCTAGCTTGACATCTTGTGTGACTTCATGTTTAACAGCATTTTAAAACATCCATCCATTACCCACATTTTGTTTACAATTCTGAATTTTGCCATATCAAGGGCATTGACCTGTAGACATTCCAATGTAAATTGCTCTATACAACAACAATTTGTAGGACAATAAGAGAAAATAGCAGTTTTGTCAATAATGACTTTACAAAAAAAGTGTTCACAAAGGAATGACGATGCAACTTGCAACAACGGTGACAAATCTTGCCCATGTCCATAAATTTTATACAGCTAAATTCTAAATTAAATTACATTTAGGATGACTAAATATGGATCCATCTAAACAATGTACTAGTTGGTTACAATAAAATAAAAAAAAGTGTCACAATTTCCCCATGTGCTTTAAACCAACGACACCTACAAATTGTTTATTATAATTAAATGTCTTTTAATCCACTGCCAAATAGTGTCAAATAAATCAGTTTCCATTCATGTAATGGCAAATGTGTTAAGCCATTTAAACACACACGCACAATGTAAAGAAACACACCAGGAAAGCAATCAATTTTCCTATTAAGGCTCATCATATTAGCTGCTGTCACATTTGTCAATATAACATGTATTATCTAAATGGATTGCTAAGTGGATTGCTGATACCAAATATTTATTACAAATGTGCAGTTTTTTAAATGTGTGGTGACATCATCTTGGAAATATAACAACCTGCGTACAAATACATTATAGGGCAATAAGGATTTTTTTCCTAAACGTAATTATTATAATGGACACCTAACTGTATATAACGATAACAAGGAGGATAAATGGAGCGCTCTTCAAACTTTTCACATGAGGATGTCAAAAATTAAGCCTGATTTAACTTTCCGAGTGCATGGCCTTCATTAGAAATATTGTAGTACTTGGAGAACAAAGAGTTCGCAGAGGCCCCCTTTCAAAACAAAGGCCCCAATATGGATAACACTTAGAATTTATTTGTTTTCTCACAAATCAGCAATCTAATCTAAGAAATTAGATGTGTTCTCGTGCCAAATCTCTGAACCTAGACATCAGCATCAGCAGTCCAGTGAGCGATTTATGACGGCCGGAAGAAGAATGGCCTCTTGCGTGGTGATAGCGCCGTGAAGCCTCACGGCCCCCGAAAGCTTGGAGGGAGAAATGGAAGATGGGAAGAAAGAAGGGGGAGTGGAGAAACACTCTAAGAGATTAAACGCAATAGTATGACGAGGAGAGAGAGAGAGAGAGAGAGTGTGTGTGTGTGTGTGTCAGACAATCCATTATGGATTAGTTATAGGTTGCCCCTGCTTTTACGATATATGCAATATATTGTATATAACTGATCATTAATGGACACGTGGAGGTCTTCATATGCATTCAATGAGAAGCACATCACTCTACTGTCAGCGCTTACTACGCCGTGTAGCCTTCAGCATTGCAGAAGCGCAACTTCCTAACTCAAACATTCTATTCCAGGAAGCCTACACGTCCATACGCACACAAAATCATCCTACATTCTTGCAAGGAAATTCTTGCTCAACTGCTGTAGCGAAAGGATTCCATAATGATGCTGACAAGTTGGCAATATGAATCAAATCATTTTGAGTGTGAGCAGGACCCTCACAGCTGCTTTTGGGTGAGAGGCGGGTTACACTCTAATGGGAGGAAGCTGGCGTACCGTAAGAAAACCCATACAAGCACTTGGAGAAAATGCAAAGTCATGAAAAGTTCACACAAGGACACACGATGGAGGTGCAAGTGCCCATCCACAGCGGCCGACATCATCGCCAGTGAAGATCATCTTGCAGTTTCTTTTACTGTAAATGTACTTAGCACGTGGCGATCTCGTACATGGACTCCAGTGAGTCCTTCCGTGTTGTAGATTGCACGTCTCATGAACATTGAACATTCATTGAAATGAATGAGGGGGGAGATGCTTCGATGTGACGTGTGTAAGTCATATGTTCATATTCATATACAAATGAAGTTAAAGAACAGTTACAAGTAGCAACAAAGTTGAATTCAAGTCAACACAAACCCATGTAAGTTTTGAACAAATTAATTTGTATTTGTTGTGTATTAGTCATACAGGTAGCCTAATTGTTCAAACACAGCCATCAAAAAAACCCAATCATAAGAATTTTACTTAAGAGGGCAAAAAAATTGTTTTTTAAATTATATGTGCTTACCTCTCAAGCCATGTGTGTGCCGTTATTACCGGATCAGCGAAATGGATGTCCTTTCAAAAAATATGTGGTCACATGACTAACTTCTTCTGTGGTTTTCTAAATACCTGGGGTGGAACTACTTGCCCATTGGCACAAGTTACCCCCACTCTCCCTCATGTTGCAGTTTTGTGTCACTCAAAACAATTGGCCAAGACTGTACAAGTCAGGATGGTGTTTTGAAAAGAAGGCACTGTATTGCTGAACATAAGACACAAGTATGGTGGATCCGGGTTCGAAAAAAGGCACAATACTGAAGTAAGAAACAAATAGAGTGCAACAGATCCAAGCGCAAAATCTTTGTTAGCCACATGCAACATTTCATCTTCATACAAAAGGAGAGAGCGCTTGTGATCATTTCTTTTACGTCTTTACCAGTGAGTGATGAAAAGCAAAAATATATATTTAAAAAAAGATTTATATGATGAATACATTTGTGAGACGCTATCAATTTGAGTTCAGCTTAAGAGTGAGTGGTACTAAAAACTATTGGAAAATAAGACGAATCACCTTCCAAAAGCGGCTCAAGTTGATTGTACATTGTTACCTTTAGGGCTATCGTACTTTGTGACACGTCATACAGCGCCGGAGACTCAGAGGTTTTTGAATTACACCAACCAGTTTGGAATAATGTAAGTGTGACCTGCAGCCATTTATGATGAAGGCATTACTACAGGGGGAAGAAAAGACTGAATGCAGACGGAGGCAAAATGCAGAGCAGGTTTTTTTTTTGTTTTTTTTTTACCCTTGGATTGCCCTAATTATACAGAGCATTGATTTTACAATGCATCCATGGATTGATTAGAAGAGCTATGCACCTCCCCTAAGGAAGGAGGGCTTCACTCTCTCTGCTCCATTCTCCTCTAATTGCACCCGCCGCCCTCTTTTTCTTACCTTCTCTTACATTTTCACTCTTGTCCTCCAAGAATAACCCACAAGCACATGTTTTGATGTGTCCTTTACATTCAATCTTTATGCTTCCAAATTGAATTTAGAAACTTTTGGAGCAGGTCTGTGCAATTGGAGACCCCGGAATCACGTCCAACTTGTAATGACGATGTCAAGCTCTACAGTGCAATGTGTGTTCGGCTGCAGGTGGATTGATCGGATGGAGCAAAAGAGCGGGGTGGCTCTTCTTAAGGCCATCATCAAAGTTGCCCATCGCTCTTTAAAAAGGGGAGTTTGCCATTTTCCCAAAACTTTTTGTCACATTTGTTGCAACTGTCAGTCTGACATGACATTAGTAAATTCATCTAATGATCTGTGAAACAATCCGCCCACTATTTTGTACTTGAGTGATTTTTAAGAACCCACTGCACCCAAAGAAAAACAACCAATCAGAGACACAAGGCATGACTCAATCATTTGCCAGTCGTTTGTTATTAGTGAAGTGAGGCGACATTGAATTCTTTAAAACTGCAAACTCACCAATAAGACACCAATGAGGCACTAATGTTCTTCATTCCATTTGAACACTAACAAGCAGCCAGGTTTAAATTTGGAGACTTCTTCTTTTTTTTTTTTAAATAACTCATTTTCAACAGAAAGACATAATTGCTTCCATAATGAATTTTTGTCTCAAGGGTGCTCCTGTACGATATATCAATAGATGTGACAAAACTGGTTTACCACCTGAAATGTGTGGTCATACAGTAATCAAGAGAATAATTAAAGCATATTCTAATTCCAAGCCACAATGAAGTGCCATGCACAATCTAATGACACCCAACACAAAGGGCAAAACGTTTCCACCATGACTGTTAGGCCTTCTGCCAAAATTGTGGCGTGTGGCCAATTGACTTGCTCTGTCAGAATGTCTTTCCATGTGATGTATGTTCCTCAGTCATGCTCTCTGCCTTCACTCCACTATCTATTCCTACATTTTCGTCTACCAGCCACCCTCCATCCACATGCGTCTCATAATCGACTCCTATCATAAGGGAAAGGAATATTTCATGGGATGCTGAGATGACGTGCATTTTACAAAGAAGAGGTGATTATAAAAGTACAGTCACACTAAAATGATTAACTGCAGGGGGCAACAGGAAAAAGAAAGCCCCCCCCAAAAAAAATAAATAGAATACTTTATAGTGCTGAAACGGAGAGACGTGTGTGTTTAAAAATCAATTACACAGTAAATATGACACGAGTCAGCAACGACGCCCTCGGGGTAGACAGGATATACGCCCGTGCCTACACATCAGTAAATCTCATCTGCCTACAAATGAATTACTAATTTTATGAACAGGAAAATCTGTGTGTGTGCGTGCGGTCTTGTTTTTGTTGCATAGTGGGGCCAACATTTTGGGATTTCACAGAGTTGTGTGGCCTACCCATCCATGTGGGGCCATTTTGCTGGGCCCCACAAGTTTAGACCTCTTTTTGAGGGTCAAAACTTGGTTTCAGAGTTTAGGTTTGAATTGGGTTATGGTTGAGGTTAGGGTAAGGAATAGGGGTAGGCAATCATTTTTGATGGTTGGGGAAGGGGGAAGGGGCTAGGAAATGCATTATGTCAATGAAATGGCCCCACAAAGATAGTAAAACATACGTGTGTGTGTGTGTGCGTGCGTGTGTGTGTGTGTGTGTGTGTGTGTGTGTGCACTCTATGTACACAAGCCTTAACTCTTTATAAGGGACATCATTAATTGTCAAAGTCTTGTGAAGGATTTTCTTCTTTTTTGACGCAAAAAAATGAGGGCAGATGTTTTTTTGGTGTTTTTTTCTCTTTGTTTTTGTTTTTTGAGAGAGCTCAGTATTGTTCATTCGGTAATCTTACCGATTTGACTTTTTTTTTTTTTGCTTGTGCGTGAGTATGTGCGTGTGTGTGTGTGCATGTGTGCTTGCGTGTGAGTGTGGGCTCATTAATACACCTAAAACCTATTAAAAATCCCATACCGTTCACCTAAACCGAATACTTCAGAATCCCACTAGAGTCCTGAAGTTGTCAGGAGACCCGAGGAAGGATCAAAGAAAAGAAAGAGAAGTGAAATCCAGCACCAACCAGACATCACCTACTACCCATCGGGTTACCAACCAGAATCTTTCACCAACCCCAGAAACATCTAAATTCCAACAAATTAGGGAGACCTCAAGAGACCAAAGGAAAGACTCAGGAAAGGAAGGAAGGATAGATGAAGCAGAGTGAGATCCGCAGACATCAGCTTCCACCGGTTCAACAACCAGAAGAAGAAGCAGATTGTGTTTGAATTTCGATAGACGCTGGTGTGGTGGATCTGGCAGGCATGAAAACCTCCATCAAAGAGGGGAGCCGTCGACCCCGGCCAGGACAGAGCAAGCACAACGCCCCAGGCCGCGGCAGCGCCAAGGCACAACCCCCGGGCCCCGCAGGGGCCACCGGCCAGAGAGCAAACCCAGGAGCCCGGAACCCCCCACTCCAACACGGCCCGCGTCCCCAAGCCCAAGGCAGCAGAACAGGGCAAAGCAGGCCCACCAAGCACCCCACTGGCCCACAGCCCCCACTAACACTATTAGCCACGACGTAGTAGCTTGCTGGCTAGACAATTCCAGTGTTGGTATGGCAGTCAGGCAAGGCTTTTCTTATGTCAGGGAATTCAGGGTGGTAAACTTTTCAAGAGGAAGTCCACACTTTTTGTTCTTTGATGTAGTTTGAGTCTGTCGACTTTTAAAAAGGTAGATTTCCGATATGGATCTTGGATGGAATCTCATTCCACAGATCCTGCGAGTGTCTGTAAACTCCAGAGTGATGCGCCAACATCCTGCCGGCGACTTCTCACCTCCTGCCTTTTCAGCAGCTCTGCATCTGCCCTCAAGTATTCATTTGGGTGGCTAAGGTGGCTTTGGCAGGGCCGCAGTATCGGGTCCTGCCCTAATGAAGAGCATTGATCCTTGTTGGGTTATGAGCAGACTTTAGTGGCTGCGCTGAGATGTTAATAAGCCTGGCCTTATTCCGGAGGAGCTTTAATTAGCCTGTTGGAAATGTGCTTACTGGGCGTACTGTCACTCTGTTGTGGCCCAACACACACTCATAGACACACACACAAGCAATTGCAGGCAAGGGCAGCATCACAAATGTACTCGCATGCAAATATACACAGTGCACAGTCACTCATTTCATGGGCCACTGAAGTCAAAACAACATTCTGCATTTATTCAATTAATAGTTTCATTAGTGAGTTAGAAAGCGTGAAGTCATCTGATCCTCATTTGCGGTCTTCTGTTATTTCTTCATTGCCAACTGCAGAGATGACCAGCACATAAAACCATCTCCTCAACATTAGTCAGCCTGCAAAGCTGGTAAAGTTACAGTAACAACTCTAAGGTCCTCTAAGGTCAAACACAATCAATTTTGTTCATAATTTAGACAACAACAAATGTTCCTATCAGAATTTTTTTGATAAATTACTAATTTAATTCAGTTTTCACAATGTATGCATCTCTTTCTTTCTCCCTCTCTCTCTCTCTCTCTCTCTCTCTTTGCTCTCTCATCTCTTCATGTATAACCCCCGCCCTACTAATCAACAATAAAGGAGTTAATGCAAACAACAACACAACATTATACTGTCTTTTTTTTTCCATGGGCAAAGGGCTCTCATGCATAAAAATTACAACAAACCATTATTAAGTCAAATCATCTTTATTTTATACGAGCGCTTCAACAGCCATAGTTGTCACAAAGACTCATTTTGAGCATTTTTCCTCTCTCTCTCTCTCTCTCTCTCTCTCTCTCTCTCTCCTCTCTCTCTCTCTCTCTCTCTCTCTCTCTCTCTCTCTCTCTCTCTCTCTCTCTCTCTCTCTCTCTCCTCTCTCTCTCTCTCCTCTCTCTCTCTCTCTCTCTCTCTCTCTCTCTCTCTCTCTCTCTCCTCTCTCCTCTCTCTCGTCCCCCATGGTCGAAAAACCCACTGTCTTAAATTTTTTTTAAAAAAACAGCTTTGTGAACAGCAAAGCTGAATAGCTCACAGCTGCAATTCATGAAATGAAAAAAAAATACATTGCCAGTTTCTATCAGCACCTCAATTTGTTCTCTTGTTATGATGCACACATGCCTGAGAGGGATGCCCCAGTACCGCTGAGGTCCACTTGGTCGCGATGCAATGAGAAAGGCCTTTGACTTTAGTCATTGAAGTGCTGCCTAATGAGATTATTATATACCTTGCAAGGGCCCCACAGAGACAAACAAGCAAGTGATGAACACAACCCCCAAAGTTCAACCCACTCTTTGGAAGTAAAAAAGAGCGCTAGAAGCATTGATCATTTGCACCGACGTCACGTGACGCACGGCGAAAAGAAATGATTGTTGAATGGAAGTGGACGTGACCCGGAGCGACTTAGTGACTTAGTTGGAAATCGCTAGTTTGAAAACAACCCTTACCTTCTGTTGCCTGCTGTTTTTACCAAGTAATCAAAATCGCAGACTTTGTCGGAATTCACAGCGCACGACCTATATCGTTATGTAGTCAATGCCATCTCTTCTCCTTACACTGGACCGGCTGATTCAAAGCTTGTCGGTGGCTGGGGTCTCTGGGACGAGATGCTCACACCGGAGGACAATATACCCCGTAATGCAAAGGTAAAACTTGTTTATCATGCTAACTGACTTATTTTTACACAGAAAAAAATAGGTCCCATCTTTTAGTCCTTGGAATGTCACGGCCAGGGATTGAACCCACAACCTCCCAGTTTTCAGGGCAGACACTCTACCACTAGGCCACTGAGCTCATCATGCCCACACATTTCCATTTTTAACCACTTTATTGTAATCACTTATAATAATTGATAAATAGATTTTGAATACAATAATTGATACATAAATATATTTGCAAGTGATCTATCTAGACTTACTTTCTATTGTAACCAATTTCATTGGTTGTTTAGCCAACCGATAAAATTGGTATATCCGTAGCCATGGTCAATGTCTGACCAATCTATTGGTTAATCAAGCCAATACGAGCTTAAACCTACTAGATTGGTCGTTTTTTTTAATCAATCCATTTTTAGAGCGTATTGCATTTGAACCGCCCTCAATAACGGCTTACTCCGAAGAGGTGCCGAGTACTCTGCCGTTGAATAAATACACCCCTGGCCACTATGAAGATATACGGTACTTCCATCTGTAAACACACGGACCTAAATGCACTTGACCTCATCTGGCTTGACAAACAATCAAGTCTCCATCCAGGCATGAGGACAGAGCATCAATCATTGTCATTTAGAGGTTGTATTTAATAGGCCATTTCAATGGATGAAGTGTTTTAAAGACATACACTTTTGTACATACCCGGTTCTGTATTATAACGTGTTTTACATGCCTTGTGGTTCAGGAAATCCCTCAGAATTTTGGATACAGTGCAATATAAAGTTTGAACTGCATTGCTCAGGGAGTCTTTCGGTCAACATCATGCAGAGGCTATTCTAGGATCTAACCTTTATGAGGTCCTTACACCTCAATCAGAATGTCACGCATTGATTGCAGCAGTTAATGCAATAATTACAAACAGCCCTTCATGAAATTAAGGGAAAACGTTGCAAATTTTAACTACATGAGAATAACTGTGAAAATGGATCAACTGTTTTGACACTGCATCATTACACATGGTTAGAAATGTATTACTATTGTGTACATAAGGGTGTTAAAAAGAAATTGAAGGACTTTAAACCAATTTGTTTTAATAAAACGTCTCATGTTTTGCTTGTGTGTCCATAAATTTGGTGTATCTAATACATGGTTTATAACTTACTACATAAGTAGATCTTGAAATGTCAAATAGCCTTGGAGTTGGATCTGAGCTCAGCGTCCTCAGAAGACACACTATGACAGGACTGCATCTTAAACTGCAAGTACAGTCGACGCAGTGCAGATGGGATCGATGGGCCACTGGTGAGAAAGTCCATACTGCTCCCCTCTGGTTGATGTGTGTACTGCACCCACTGGCCTCCCTGCAGCAAAAGAGTGGAAGCTCAGTATTGTGTTTTAGGAGAGGGGCAGTGGTGGCAAAACGAAACTTGGAAGATACTTTATATAAAAATAATAATCATTTTAAAAAGACGGATACAAATAGAATTACTGATTTGACTCATTTGCTAAGTAAGTGTAAAAAAAATGAGACAAAATCAAAAAGTGATTTTACTATCAATTATTACTTGCATGTTGTTATTTTTCCACCCAACTTTTATGCTATCAAATTGTGTTCCAAAGCTTTGCTGAATTGTGACTGGATGAACAAAATGTACTAGATTGACTTCTTTCTTCTTCTTTTTTACAACTGAAAAAATATTTGAGCTATATGTTTTGTTTTGTTTTCAGATTAGATCGAGTATTTTCAAATGTCAGAATCTCATGGTTTTCAACCTAGCACAAGTCACAATGCAAATGCAATTAATCAAATAGGAAATATTCTGCTTTTCCAAAACATGTTTTCATCGTAAACTGCAAGTTTAAAAACATTTTAATCTTGATTCTATCTTTCACTTTGTCTTCTTTACATCATGAAAAGAGACAAGCCTATTTTGACAAAGTAATGAGTACTAGGTGGGAAAGAAATAAAACAGTCAGAAAAATACACAATCAAGTAAATGACTGAAAAATCTACAAATACTCACTTTCCACTTCTGAGACAGGGTCATAGTGCAGAGTGATAACTATAGCCGATCTACCATTTGTTTTGCGGCTTGTCATCATTTAGGTCACAGGTGAGCTTTAGTGTATTGGACAAACAATCATTCTCACTCACTCACTCAGGTTCACACTTTATTGATCATTTAAAGTCTACATACCCAACATGCATGTTTTTGGAATGTGAGAGGAAGCCTACGAGAACACGCAAACACCTGTCATGTCATAACATGTCCTAACTTGTTGCCCGTGCTGTTGAATCCGAATAGCGCTAGTGTTTTTGGCAGATGCATGTGCCCTAATTGGGAAAGGGTCATTCCTTCTTTGGCTTGCATAAGAGGATATGGAAGGTGACCACTGACCATGCATGCAAAAATGTCAGATGGCAACCTAAAGAATGTACATGTTGAAACCAAACTTTGCGCTTGGATATTTTGTGGTGTGAGCAATTGTGCAATGTGTGCTGGAGGTACAAAGCAATGCTGACACAGGTGGTCGGTAGCTCTTGTGTAACCTCAGCTAATTAGAGATTAGATTAGTAAGAAACTCTGCAAACAACCTAAAATCACATTTGTTTCCCCCCATAAATACATTGCCATTTTGTTTTCCCACCTGAATTAATTTGATGGTATTTATGTTGAGGTAATTTGGCTAATATTACGCGTTACATTTTTGTCTGCATGTAACGTCAGCATTCTCTCAAGGTCAGTTAGTGGGCTGTATTTCCCCACTTTACTATCAGCATTGTGTACACATGTGGGTGCGTGGCGTGTGTGGTTTCACAGGCAATGCGTGTAGCTAATGTACCTGCAGTTGCGTGGCTACACTGCATATAGTGCTATGATAGTGAAGATTAAGCTTCAAATAAATAGTGACACCTTTTGGATCATTTATCAGAGAAAACAAAAACACTGGAACACACATTTTGGCAACTAAAGTGAGGATAACACTAGTGTTTTGTGGTTAGTGTTTTGCATTTATGATATCAATAAACCACTACAGAGAACACACAATTTTATTTCTGCATGTAACCAAAACTGAAAAAAAAAAAAAAAGACACTTGCGCAAAGCTTACTTTCAAATAAAATAGTCACGGTCTATTTGAGTCTTCCTCATAAAATGAAATTAAAGCTAAACTATCCACCCACAGTGAAGCAAAAATACAAATCAAAACTGTCTTTTGCTTCTCTTCCATCATCATTTTATCATATGCCAATTAAATGATCTATTTTACCCGATTTTTGCTTGTGCAGTGTTCAGCATCGGCACATCAGAGCTGTATGTCAACAAATTCATCTCAACACACACTTGTAAACTGTCATCTGTAAGGCATGAGAAATGTTTATTTTTAAATATTGTTCATATAGCATGTAGGCAGGAATTTTGCTTTTCTTTGATTACAGTAACGGCAGTCGAATAGTTCAATCAATCTTGGCACTAGATGACGACGGTTCTGAAGCATATTTAAATAAATAATAAATAATTTGATTTTAATGTTATAAGAGCACCATAACCTTCAAATGTAGAGTCATATTTTTAAAATGCGTCAACTAAAATAAAAAAATAAAAAAGAATACTTTTATTTTACAAGGACAGAGAAAGCCACGGCAAAAGGATGAAAGAAGCGACCACTGGGTTCGAGATTTTACTGTTTTCATGCATTGCGTAAAGGTTGGGTTATGCTTGACGTGAGGAATCCGGCGAGCATGTTTTGCAGCCTTCATACTCAATGCAGCATATGAGGGAAAGTAATCAAATTGTTTTGACGTGTTAACATATTTTTACACTTGTATGATGTTTAGAACGTTAACCAATTACCTCATAAAGTGCGTGTATAGTTATTAAATGTCTTAGGATGTGACAGTTCAAGAATTAAGAATCAAGACTCAATAATCAAGAATCTTTACTGTCATGCAAGCACAACGAAATTTTGTTTCAGCAGCTTTCGGCACAATTTCAAAAGGCACGTAGTATGAAACACCAAACTAGACCACATAAATAAATAATTGAAAAGTGCAAAAGATTTGTGCAAAAAGGCAAGTGTTGCAACATTTTGTTAAAGTGTAGTACAATGTGGGTCTTTGCAGTTTAAAATGCATGATCCCTCGGTGAACGGAAGGTGAGTATATTTGAGCCTGTGATGGGCACTATTTACGAAAATATTCAATTTGTTGGATTGAGTTTACCTTAGAGCTCTGTTCTTCATTCAAAGCATTCATATTTACATTGCATCTAAGAGAAGGATTTTATGCTTTGTATTTGTAATACATGGCCTTCTGCCCAGTAAAAGGCACAGTCTCTCTCCAGTCTCCCCTATTGGATCAGCGCTAACTAGCATCCCGCCACTTAATTTTCCTGCAAACTGAGACCTTTCGGACTAAATAATGATAAAGAGTTAAACAGGGTGTGAAAGATTTTCCCCTCTAGTCCCATAAAAGGCCAATTTACACAGATCATTTACCAGCACTTGGACTGCTCAATACAGCCACACAAGCAGCTGTCACGCAGACTGCCTGCAAATTCAACTGCAACTCTTGTATGCGCACGTGGGAGTTTTTTCTCCTGCTATCTGCATGCACCTGCAACGAGTTCTTTGTGAACGTATCACCAGCGGAAAATGAGGGAACACTTTCTTCCCTTATTGAAGCTCTTATTTAAAAATATATATATATAAATAAAATAATCGCTTGATGCTGAATTGCTTGACCTCAGGAACATTCCACTTATATACAGCTCTAGAAACAGAAACTAGTAACACGCATAAGCACAAGCACTGCATATAAAGAGGGTTTGAGCGTTCATTCCATATTTTTAACATTTAGTTTGAGTGCATGTAGTACAGACGCTCCCCTACTTACGAACATTCGAGTTACGAACAACGGTACATACGAACATGTCTGCGCGCATGCGCGCATGTCAAACAATGTTCGGAAAGAGATGCTGTAAGTTCGATTTTTTATTGCGCACCTTTTTCCGAGTACTGTAGTGCTTCTTTCCGCCGCTAATACCGACGCTTGGCGCTGTGAGAGCTCACCCAGCATTGGAGGCTCAGCAACGTGTCGAGGAGGAGGAGGAAGAAGAAGAAACGCCGGTCGCTCATAGATAAAGCCATCGCACTCTTCGAGCAGCAAGACCCAAATATTGAACGCTGCACAAAGGTTGCAAATCAATTGAATGATGCCATACAGTGCTACCGCATCATTTATGATGAAAAAAGAAGAAAACTGTGCAATCGTCGTTAGATCGCTTCTTTCGGCCAGTTTCTAGTAAATCCTCCAAGGAAGATACTCATCAACCCTCATCTTCTTCTCCGCGACCAGCAACTTCTTCCTACATTGAAGTTACGGAGGAGGAAGTAACTTTTGAAGCCCATTCCAGCGACGACGAAGAACCTCTCATGATATAAAATCCTCCTCTTCCTCCTCCTCCATCAAATCCTTAAGCATCGAGTACATCTTCCAAAAGTAAGTTAAACTTCATTTTATTTATCTTATTACGTACATGTACATACTGTGTGTGTCTCTTGCTCTCTCTCTCTAACATACGTAGTACAGTACTGTACGTATTCTCTTTAAACATAAATTATAATACAAAATATAGCACTGAAGCAACTTACGAACAAATTCACCTTACGAACGATCGCTCGGAACGTAACTCGTTCGTAAGTTGGGGAGCGTCTGTATGTTAGTTTTCCTTACTAGTGATTCAATTCAGCACACCAAACAATTAGGGTGCACTAGTAGAACAAAGTAATGTTATTTCCGCTACTGCATGAGGACTCTGCACACTAATAGGACAACTTTTGGCATACTAGTTGGACAAGTACATGCGACTAGTAACTCACTACAAGTAGGGTCCAGGAGGCTACTATAGTGCATGACACATGCTTACTAATGCAGCACAACCATTTATTAATAAGTTTTAATGGCATGCAAGTAGGCCAAAATATCAAGACACCGACATTCTACTAGTATGCTGAACTGTCAAAGAGCCAACTAATTCATGGCCTTCAGGCTGGATGTCAAGATCATCAAATAAATGCTCATACAGCTTCATGGGAACTATAGGAACTTTTTTTTTTTTTTTAAGTGGGCATAACGAAGTGATGATGCAGAAAAAAAAAATCTGGGTCAGGTAACATAGAAACATGAGTGGAAGGACTTTTCTTGGGGGGGGAAAAAAGTTCAAGCAGTTTGCAGTCCAGAAGGCCAAGGAACCAAAGCTTCTATTATTTCCAGAATAACATTTAATAATAATATGTACTATGTTCATGACTTCAAAAATTAAATAAAGTATAAATGATTGCACTACCAAAATGTATGGCATACAGTACATTTTTGACCTATTTGTTGTTATTTTTTCCCTCTCTTGCTCCATTTTCAAAGAAGTTAAATAATATATATATCATTTCTCGAAATGGAAATGTTCCAACATAATTATTTTATTTGAACCAACTCGGTATCAATTTCATGGAGCTTATTTGGTTCACCTCCATTCGATGGATGGATTCAAACCATTTCATTTATAATGTGTTTTCATTGGAGCCTGTTAACCCAAAATTGTGAATGTGTGTGTTTGTGTGTATTCAATTCCTGAGCAAATGATTATACATTAAAATAATGAAACATGAGCTTGTTTCAACACAAAGTGAGAAGTGAACTTCATTCCGCACATGGACAGCAGATGTGTGAGTTCCAGTGAACACACACCAATTTTATTTTTAGCACAATTAGCATTAAAAATGAGTTTTCCTCGTGTACAACAAAGCTCATGTAGTACACTGTGAATTGCGAACACAGAAATGATGGCGCAATAGCAACTTATAATAAAGCCACTAAACGACTCAGACATCAGTGCAGATGATGAAACATGAATGAATTGCATTTTTTTTTACATTTTATCATGCATATCATAATCAGAGTTTATTTTTGTGTGATGAAAATTGTTTTTTGTTGTTGGGACATCTCGGCACGGGCCAGCAATTGTATACCTTCTATAGTTCGATTTTTTTCTTTTGTTGAAGGGTTAAGGAAATTTTATTTGCACTTGTAATTTAACCTAGTTATCCACTTGTGAGTACAATATAAATCGATTAATTCATATAGTCTATATAGTCTTTGGTTATATGACAATTAGTTGGATACTGTACAAAAAATAAGCACGTACTGTTTGTGGTATTGAACATGCACAGTTATATATTCAGTTTAGAACAGCCTTTTTTTCCCCCAGCCCGATTATTGTTAATTCACCTGAAAGCTTTTTTAAATTATTTTTTATTTTTTAACCAATGCATTAGGGACAGCCTGATTATCGCCTGGGCCAATTAACGGCAACGATAGTTGGCATTTTGACGAATATTGGTATTGGCCTTTAAAAAAATAAATAAAAATCTAATGCTCGATAAGAGATCAATTTAAAACTTTGTCTACTTCAGGGAACTATTTAGTTAAATTTTCAGTTAACTTTATTATTATTATTATTATTTTTTTCTTCTTCTACTAAATGCAGTGCAATGTTTTTGTGTGAAATCCTACTCAATTTGCGTGAGAACCAGCTCAGTAGTTACTATCAGTACTTGGCAAGTCCTGTGTGTATATTCGACTCCCCGGCCTGGACCCAACAGCGGTAGTAGCAGGACCAGCAGCCCAGATAGGACCTGACAGGCTGAAATGAAACATACAGATAGTGACATGGCGTCCAGGCAGACAGGAGCCAGTCTCCCATGGGTGCTGGAGATTAGGCTGACTCCTACTTCACATTCCCCAGCCAAGCAAGCAACACGTGGGGCCTGTTCCGACCCCTTTAAATCCTTTTTCTGGGAGACTTTCGGCTCTGAGTCACACCCATGGTAACGTGGAACAGAAGAGGTGGAGGATGACATCATTTTGGATAAAGCGTCATGGATACAAGGGCCACTTGTAACAGGAATTGGGGCCCCTCCCTTCCTGTGTGGTATCACTGAATTACACCACCCTGTACAACACGCTATCAATGACAATACTGTAGTCATATATTTATGAATTAAACGCATTTAGTCATTAAAAGACATGTTAAATAACGAGTCAATATTAATATCATGCAGCTGGATTTTGAATGCACTACTATAATAAGGCAGGCAGCAGATCATATAAATTTCAATAAATGATTTCTGCAATATGGTTCATTTATTCTTTATACAGAATTTGTATTTTAATGAGACTATTATAATTGTATTATTATAGTACATTTAAAGCCGCATCACACTCTTCCTTTCAAGGAATGTTTTATTTTCCCATAATATTGGTAATTTAAGGACCCCTCGCTCCTCTGCTAATCTGAGATTAGACTACAGAGGAGACCATATTTACTTCTGTAAACACTGTGCCATGTTATGTTTTGTGGTTTGTACTTATGTGTGTTACTTCACAGTCGTATTGCATTCACACTGAAATTCACATTTGTTTTAGTAACGACTGCATTCAAAGATCGGGTTTAACAAAGAATCTGAATTGAGCATCATGCCTTGCAGCCTTAGAAATGCATGCCAGTTTTGAATTGATCAAGTCAAATCTGGTGTGCCTCAAGGATCCCTGCTTAGCCCTAATAATGTTCTTACTTATGTCAATGATTTAGATTCAATACTGCAATTTATTTGTGTTGAGCTTTTTGTAGATGATGCCAAAATTGAGGGATTTAGTCATTTTTTACATGAACGCAATTTATAGTTGGCCTAGATACAAGGTCAATACAATCAGGGGAAAAAGGTGTTTCATGTATGCATTCTGGTTATGCGAACACTTTGAGCAATTTTAAAGTTGCTGATTTTACAGTCACTAGCAATGAAGAAGTTTGAAACTTTGGGATCCATTTTTCTGAAAATTTTAAGTTATCCTTGTACTTTTCGGCAATTACGAAAAGTTGAATGTGTTCTTGTCATTTCTCACAGCCGCAACGTTGACTTCTTGGTGAAGTTATGTAACATTTTTGTCAGGCTCTGCTCCAGTGAGGTATGGTTTAAAATCATGATATACAAATATTTACCCAAATATTAGCTATCTTTTTTTTTCTTCTCTTCTTTGTGTGACAAACACTTTACATTGGAAGGTGTGTGATCTGTTTTTTGTAGACATGTTCATTAAAGGCTTAATCTTAGCAGTGATATTATTAACTCTCATTAGCAAATTTTGAAAGCCACGTCACTCATTTTGTCTTCGATGAATGCTTGGGGTTGGGGTAAGTAAAAGGTAGAATTAAATTAGGCCCACCTCAATCCCGGCCAGTCAATTTGTAACATTTTATAGCAGGGATCTATCTGCAACTGACGGCTCGCACCCACACTCTGAGTGGCCCCTCAATTGACTGTTGAGCAAATCTAATACGCTATCTCTACCACTTCAGTTCTGAGCTGTAATAATACTGTTCACGGCTGGCTGGCAGACATCACATTTTAGCGCTCCTGGCATGCACAATCAATATTAGAGAAGGATTCTATTACCAGAATAAACATTTTAGCATATCTCGGTGAAATGCTGGGACACCTTGCATCGATGCATCGATTTTGTTTGGCTCCTGTACAAAGTAAAGTGAACTGCCCAATACTGTGTTGTATCATTCAGGTGAGTGAGTCTGCCTATTCATTTGGGGATAGTGAATGACATGCAGGACAAGGAAAGAGAGAGAGAGAGAGAGAGAGAGAGAGAGAGAGAAAAGAAAAGAGAAACGAAAAATGCACAAAATTTGTTATCTGTAAAACTCTTTGTGACAGCTATGGCTGTTTGAAAGCGCTGTATAAATAAAGATGATTTGACTTAATAATGGTTTGTTGTCATTTGTATGCATGACAGTCCTTTGCAATGGGAAAAAAAAGACAGCATTATGTTGTGTTGTTTGCATTAAACCCTTTATTGTTGAATAGTGGGGGGGGGGGGTTATACATAAATTTTAGCATGAAATATATGAAGATACTGTTGTATCATTATACTGTAGACAAACATGGCCTACATATTGTTTTGTCCATATTAAAAATAGGACTGGTTAAGTGTGCGGCCTTATGTGCCCCCCTGGCAAAAATAATTTCTTACTAAAAACAAGAAAAATTTTCAAAACTTTGATAATGATTAGTCGCCTGGAAGAATTCTTGTGGATTTTTTTTTCCCCATCCAGAACTGCATGCATGGTTGCCAACCAATCACAGGACACGTACCATTCACACTCCTATTGACAGCAGTTGACAATTTTGAGTCTTCAATGAACATGTGGTTTTGGAACGTTTTTTGTCTTGTGGAGAAATCTGCACAGCTAAAATTCAAATCTCGAAACTCAGAAATGTGAGGCTATATCCACGTGCCACTATTTTGCCAGTCATAGACAATAAAGCGCTTAACTCTTTGACTGATTTCCTACTAAATTCTTGTAAAATCATCTTGAAACATGTAAATGCCTAAGCCCCCTATAACACACACAATGACATGCACACACACACACACACACACACACACACAGGGTGCGGACTGATTTTAACCATGCATGAGTTCTGTCTGTCCACATCCAGCATCACTCCATCCGTATAGCAAAAGAGAGGCCAATAACAGTTTGAGCTTTTGGTGAACACAGTCATCTGCCATCACGTGAAGAGGAGGGATGAAGCGGGAATCTGCCGCCGAGATAGCGCCTATCTGACTTTTACTCCTTAGCGTCTTCTCCAACATGGCCGCTCCCGGCAGAGCTACAAGTATATTGCAGCATGTCACTGCTAAAGGGTCATGGTGGGTTTGGGTTAGGCTGGAGGTGATAACGCTTTTCCCTGGTGACGAATGAAAGAAGACCAGTTGGGATCTTATCTGGACCGATCATTGCATCAATTTGCCCCGATGACAAAGAATTAGGGCGAAAACTTCGAAAACATGAGTGGCAGCATGAACACACGCACACAAGCATGTTCTTTGATAGACAATAAATACCTTTGGGAAATTCCTGACTTATCTCGCAGGCATGTAAATTAAAGATAGACTGAAAATTCCACCCCGGCCTAAAGAATGTGGCAGGAAAGGACAGTTAGCCAGTGATCAAAGTTGAAAGGTATTTTCTGGACCTGAAGGCAAGGCCTAAGTCGGAGAGTCCAAAAAGGAACTTTAAACGGACGCAAACAGCAAATATGAGGCCTGCAACGGAATATCCGCCACATTTACAGAGCTGGCTTCTTATTGACATAACCACTGTGTGACCGCGGTGAGCCAGCCGTATTACCACAGGCCCCCTGACACAGACCAATGAGCACCAAACGTGATGGAGACTGTAAATGAGGCTGTGGTGGAGCGAGTCCTCACCAATCACCTCATTCATATGTTCGCTATCTGACTCCTGTAGTGAGAGACGGGAATTACTCCATGTGCTAAACCCGCTTGTCTCAGGTCTGATGCAAGACGGTGCACGCAGAGTTTATATTAGCCTGAGCAAATGTGTGAAATAGAATCCAGCTAGCACAAAACAAGCATGCCTGCTCAACTCGAATGGTTCACCTGGCGAGCAAATCGGAATTCACGTTTTCAAGAAATATACTCTTCAAAGTTGTATAAAAAAAAAAAACTGTTGTCATGATAATATTCTTGGGAGAGTTAAGCATCAAAGGATTGTCTCCAAAAGAATTTGGATTTTGCATTTTTTCCCTCTCTCTTTTATCTTTTGATTCAAGGCCACCACAGAAGCTTACCAGCGATGACAACATAATAGCAAGCAAAAGGGCAAAAATGTGAGGAAGACAAGTGGTATGCATCCATTGTGGCTGCTCAATGTCCCCAAGTCAATGAGGCATTGATCATAAAATAAGAACAAAATGTGCCCTGGGCTTGTGAGTTGCGTGTGCTCGTGTACATCCGAAGTGTATTAGAGCCCAATCCCAACCATGAGGCACTCATCATCAAAGTTAAGGGCACACATTTAATCGTTAGAAGTGCTTCTTTCGGCTCTTGCGTGACAACGACTCACTCATCAACAGAATTAAGGTCGTCCACATTATTTTGTTGTTGCATTATTCTGATGTATTATTTTAACTGGAGGTTAATTGTATACATTGTCTAAGTGAAGGTTTTATGACAGCAAAAGGACATCCTCTTTTTATAGTAATAATTTATACAAATAAGCACAACAAATGTCATGGAATTACTAATTATTTTTGACAATAGAAAAAAATCAGTGTGACATTTGTTGTGGATTCCGACAAATTCCGTTCCGTCCTTCCCTGAGGTTCCACTGTACAGATATGGACATAATGTTCTCATAGAACTAATAGTAGTCATAGTTATTGAACAGGATTATGTAAAACCGACTTCAGCAGTTTCAACGGTGCAGATCAAGGAGTTCATTTGCATGTGCCCTCTATAAATCAAAATGACAGTCAGTCCATTCCTATACAGTCGTTTTCTATGAACCAGGAAGTAGCCAGTAAAAATTAAAATAAATAAATAAATAAATAAATACAGAAAAATTAACTACAGTTAACAGTTGGGCCCTTTGTTTATTGCATTTTCAGCACATTTTCTAAAAAAAAAAAAAAAAAAAAAAAAGTTAAGCATGACATTTTATTTCTAACTGGAAGAATTAACATTGTTGCATTGTTCTTTCTTTCATGGCTTGAATCTTATATAAATTGTATGTCTGCCTGCCGTTTAATACATTTCTATTTGAAGAGACATTCTGATATTATGTGTTCATAATTAAATGGTGGGTATAACTTTAAGACAAACCAAACAATAAGGTTACATTTTTGATGAATTCTGTTTTTTTAATTGTAGCATCGGAAGTATTATGTGGATTTTGAAGAGAATATAATTTCTGTTATTTCAATGAAAACACAATATAGCACAAATAACCTTAATTGGCGAAATTTGTTAAAACAAACAGAGGGTAGTACTTAATCTATAGCAAAAAAAAATTGATAAAATAGCCACATGCAGTAGTGTCTTTATTCCTGGTGGACCACCCCTCATGCTCTGTTATTGCTACTGTTCAAACGTGTGTACAGTGCAAAGTTTGCAGCACATTAAATTGAACAATAATTGCATTACCTCAATATTTTAAGCCCCATTTATGATGAAAACAAGATGAATTGTTTTAGCTCAACATGAGCTCTAATAAACATATGTGAGAAAATACATTTTATGCTTGGCTTGCATTATTGTTTTTTTTTCCTCCTAATCATAATGAAAGATATTTAACTTTGCCGAAATAAAACAACATGCAATAATAATAATAATAATAATAATAATAATAATAATAATAAATGTTGTTGCCACATTTTAATCTAAATTGTTTAATGCCTTCAAATTCGTATAAATGCATCGGTGCAACAAGTCAAAATGTTTCACAATTTGCCTAATCTAGCATTCAATGTTGGAACTTAGAAGAGCAAAAAAAAAAACGAAAGAAGAGAAGCAAAAACAGACTCCAGTCGTGTGGGTGAAGTCGTACCCGAACGCGAGGCTTTAGAAGACTGCAGACGAGACAATTAATGTTATTAGTCGGGGGTGGCGAAAAAGAAGAAAAAAAAGTCCGACTTCAATCGACGAGTCACAATGTAATTCTCCTAAATTGTGTCCCTTCTTTTACCCTAAAAACCTTTTTAATTCATTCGAAATTTCTAGAAACGATTTTGATTATTTAAACATACTTATAGGCCTTTTTTTAAAATATTATTTATTTTGAGTTATCATTGTTTTACTGACAAATAAATGTCTATTAATGTCACTGTTTAAATAATATCACTATCGATACCTCTTTCGGCTACTCATTTCATTTTTCAATTTCATAAATATGTTTATTGTATCACTCGTGGAGTCAAAATCTAATTTGATCAGGAACAATTTCACTTCACCCATAGCCTATTTGGATGGAAAAATCATTCACGGTACTTTTTAAAACCCTAACTCACACACGCACACTCTCACAGGGCCTTTATCCTCCACACACACGGAGACCTAAAGCCCTCGTAATAATTTACGAGACCCAGTGCTTTGCCGTTTTATGAGCGCAGAAACTATTATTTCATTACTTATTTTTTATAGCATCTATCTATCTATCTATCTATCTATTAGCGCCACATATATATTTATTTGACCTCTTTTCGTCTTGAAGCGAGCATTTGCTAATGGCAGACTTGGCATTTAGATGACTAAATAAATATTCATGCCATGCAAGTCCAAATTTAAATTTGTTCTCTGCGCAAGGAAATAATTTATCAAACTGAGTAATCCTCCTCACGGGATTAAGTCATTATTGTATTGCGTGTCACACATGTCATTACGGATAGGGAAAAAAATAGGCCTACTAAATAAATACATCCACGTGAATTGAATTGCGTGATTAATAGGTATGATGTCATTTTACAGTAGGTTAGCCTTAAAAAGTGATTTTTAAGTAAGTAAAATTTATTAATTAATGATGTTCCAATCTGTAGTATAATCTTAATTTGTAGCTGTCTTCTTTTAGAGAGAGAAAAAAGTAATCCTGCATAGGCTACAGGTGTAAACTCCCAGTCAGAGGCCTTTCGGTGAGGGGAAGGGGGGGGGGGGCAATGGCCATCCTCCACAACCCTTTCCTTGGGCCTACCTCCGTGCTAGGTCACGTGTTCCTCGAGCGTGTACAAAATTTCCAGTGGGAGAGCGCCTCGACACACACGCCTATCAGCAATTATCAGCGACGGTCCCTATCTTCACGGGACGGGGGGCCACGAGGGCACAAGAAAGAAGAAAACATTCTTAACGCTGGACTTACATGAAAGGACTAGTTCGTTGAAGAAGAGCGTGCATGCTTTTCAGTCACTCTCCTTCCTTCCACAAAGTTTGCCTGCAGGGTGCAGCTCTCCTGTGGGTGATATTTGGACCCCTCCAGGACTGGACTGATTTGTTTCCTTTTTTATCACCTGGTTGGCCTTATCTGGTAAGATAATACACTGCAAGAGAGCCCTTGGAACCAAATAATGTTCCTCGTGTATCCTTCCGCGCGTTATCGTCAATGTTATGTGTTTGTGCGCGTGCGTGTTTGAGTGATTTAGATTTTTGTGATGAGTTCATTGCCTCCAGGATAAATGAGGTTAATTAGCATGCGTTAGTTAAATCAAGATCATACACGTGATGGAGGCGGAATATGGTTGACGTGATGAGGATGATTTATTCAAACACAACTTGTTTTGATCATTTATGTCAATTTTATTTAAGCGTAAATGGGTCAAGGCATAGCAAAATATAATTACTCAATTGAGGACATATCGAAATTATTTCATTAAAAAAAAATCATTTTGAAAAATCGTGATTTGAAACGTTGGTCGTCAAGAGGGAGGAGCAGGACGAAAATTGGGTGCTTAAGAGTTATTTTTATTTACAACCTCAGTTCCACTTTGTGTATATAGCCTAATTTTATAATTTACACAACAAATGCATGGTTGTTTTCCTTTGTATGGATTACATTTCAAGTGGTGGCGGAAAATGTCAATTTCAGGAATGACCCAAGCGATATCTTTTTTGCAGTTTTTGTGGTGTTTTGCTGAAAGGAACCCTGGGTAAAGATCGAAGGAACGTGGTCAAGGTCTCCCACAAAGACTGAGACCAGCCCTCAGCCATTTTCATTTATTTATTTTATAGGAAGACGTGAAAAAGTAGAGGGAAATGTATCAAAGCCTGACCTTATCGTCCAACCAGTCCCCTTACACGCACGACACTGGGAATTATATGCACCCCTCGCCCAACTCGCCCGTCTACGTCCCCACCACCAGGGTCCCGGGCATGCTGCCCACCCTCCCGTACCTGCAAACCTGCGAGCCGCCTCACCAGTCCCACGGCCTCGGGGCCCACCACCACCACCACCACCATCACTCCCACCACGGTTGGCCTCAGAGCACCACGGACGGCTCGTCGTTCGCGTCCAGCAGCCCTCACGGCTTCTCGTACTCGCACAGCCCGCCGCTGGGCACCAGCACCGGCCGGGACGCCGCCTACCAGAGCCCGCTGGTGCTCGGCAACAGTGGCCGGGCGGACCAGCTTGGCGGGGCCCTGGTGCGCCCCGTGGGGGGCTCTTACACCAGCCCGTACGCGTACATGAGCCCGGAGATGGCCACCTCCTCCTGGACCCCGGGACCTTTCGAGAGCGGGGTGATGAGCCTGCAGGGCCGCCAAGGAGGCATGTCGACACGGCGCTCCAGTCTGGGTAGGCCTCCCCTCATGGAATCAAAATTATTGCACGGCAACCCTTAGGAAAAGAGAAATTATATTATTATTACTTTTCAGATTCATTTAAATTAAATGAACTTTTGTTTTTAATCAAAAATGTAACATAGCAAATCTTCATTTTACTGTCCACAATCTGAGACCAAATGGAAAAGCTGTGTTAAATGATTCACCTCATTTATATTAGGCCATTGTTATATTTTCAAATCCACACTCTTGAAAAGATGTTGCTGTAATTCATACAAAAAAATACAACGTGAAGAAAAATATTTGCAATTAAGACCGTCTAATATTGTGCCAATGAATTCAATATAAATAAGGTTTCAAATATTAGAAGCATTTTGCGTATGATAATAATCAACATTATAAATCATAATCATGACATTATTAGATTATTTCCAAATCAAAGCATATTATCTTGCTAAAACCTCAACTGCATTGACCATGTAAGAAATAATGCATTTAAATGCATGTAACATGAATATTTGTAGTTTTCATTAGTATTGTAACCTCATTATAATTTTCAATTGTGCCTCAAATAGCCTTCTGTATTTGGCCAATATTTGATCATTCTATCAGTGGACCTTTTTTGTGTTTATTTTTAATATACTTTTTTTTTTTTTAAACAATATCCCCTCCTGCATTCTGTGTCAATTTTGTGTGTAATAAACTCTGATCATATGCTGCTGCTATTTATAAGGATATGGTGGCCTAACAGTGAGTGGAATCATTGAATCAATCAGTCATTTTAAATATCCCCTGAATTGGACTGAGACAATACACATTCTTCTCGAGAAAGGCCAAGTAAAAGCAATCAATTAAAATGTTAATCTAATCCCTGAGCAACAGTGCAGTGTTTTGATTTTAGGGCCTCAATACACACAGACGCAAGAGCCCATTGTCCCGAGCCATCAGCAGTTATCACCTCCTCCAACACAAAAAACTGTCATCAAGAACACTCAAAATGTTCCTTTGTATTAAACATTTTACATTAAAATGACTCTAGGAAAATCTTCACTGAAGTTTGTGTATTTTAAGTATAATTTAACAACGCCAGTGTTGAGGTGATGATATCCATATAAGACCGCTGAAACTTTTTTTTTTTGGGGGGGGGGAAGCACTCAAATTGATATAACTAACAATAATAATGAAATGGTCAACTCAAACAAAATATGAATGATTAAAAACATAAAATAAATAAATAAATAAATAAGTCTTGTCCTAAACAACTCCAATCCACGGTCATCTTCCAGTCTGGAGATACATCATAAAAATCATCAGATCCCACAGTATGAAGGTCAATTCAAACATAAGTGTTAGCTGTAATTGTTTTGGATACACGAATTGTGTTAATATTGGCAGATCACATCAATGGAAAAAGATTGTCTCAACATTCATTATAGTGTGTAACATTTTCACATACAATTGTAATTCCAGGCTTGTTTAGTTGGATTTTTTTTTAACCTGCCCAGCCATGCATGGCATCCCTCGATTGGATGAGTAATTGGACGTTTTGGCCAATTCATGCCTGAAGTCCGTTGTGTGTCAGGGCTGTGATGGATAGAAGGGACCCCTGGATCTTTTCTGACTGAAAACACCCCCACCTCCCCATTCCCTGCATTAGTCTGATGTCTCCCCAATCCCGTTTTTGATGTATCTCCAGTGGTGTTATTTTAAATTCCTCCACGGCTTTTCACACACATAACGGCCCCTATAAACCAGAGCCTCACCACTATAATTTGTTTTAGTGCTGAATATTGAATAGAATTGAAACGATTAAAAGTTTTGACTAATTAACTGCAGAATATTATGTAATTAATCGCGATTAATTGCATTTTTCTTTACTAGTGTTTTCTTGCAACTTAAATCAGATAGTTCACTTGGGAAATACGTCTCAAAAGCAACTCTATTGAGATACAGAGAAACATTTATGTAAATGATGTTTACATTTGCCCGCGATTGAGACTGTGTTTTATTAAAAGTGCTCCAACTGTGTGCTCAGATCTGGTAGAAGACATGGCCACCGAGGGCAGGGAATGCGTCAACTGCGGCTCCATCTCCACGCCACTTTGGCGCAGAGACGGCACTGGACACTACCTGTGCAATGCCTGCGGCCTCTACCACAAGATGAACGGCATCAACAGGCCACTCATCAAGCCTCAGAAACGACTGGTAAGACAAAGTTTCAACTTATTAAGTTTACTATCAACAATGTCTGCAAACGCACAGACATTTGATTTATTTGCAATCCGGATACATGGAACACTACCTTTTTAATATAGAACCATTATAAAACATACATATTAACTCATTCACTGCCATTGATGGCAACAGATATAAAAAAAAATCATTTGAACTATTTCAATTAGTTAAATTTTTTCCCCACTTTACTGCACTTTCACCCACAAGACTAAACATTTTAATCGCCTGACGTGATTAAAAAAAAAAAAAAAAGATAACTAAAAATTATGGGCGTCAGGTGATTTATTTTTTTAAATTCGGGATTAATCACACAAATTGACTAGTTAATTCACGATTAATCACAAATTTCATATCTGTTCTAAATGTACAGTAAAAAAAAATCTAGGTTTTCATACTCTTGTTAACAAAAGTGAAAAAAAAAAATGTTATACTAATAGAAATAGCTAAAATGAATTAAAGATAACTAAAAATTAGGGGCGTCAGGTGATTTAGATTTTTTTTTAAATCGGGATTAATCACACGAATTGACTAGTTAACTCGCGATTAATCTCAAATGTCATATCTGTTCTAAATGTACAGTAAAAAAAAATCTAGGTTTTCATACTCTTGTTAACAAAAGTGGAAAAAAATGTTAAACTAATAGAAATAGTTAAAATTAATTAAAGATAACTAAAAATTAGGGGCGTCAGGTGATTTTTTTTATTTTTTTATTTTTTTATCGGGATTAATCACACGAATTGACTAGTTAACTCACGATTAATCACAAATTTCATATCTGTTCTAAATGTACAATAAAAAAATCTAGGTTTTCATACTCTTGTTAACAAAAGTGAAAAAAATGTTAAACTAATAGAAATAGTTCAAATGAATTGTTGACGTCTATAGCCGTCAATGGCAGTGAATGAGTTAAAATATATAGTAGGCTAATGCTAGCCAAAGAAAAGTTAAATAACAGAGCCATAATACCAAATAACATTATTGTTCAATACTGTTTGTGCTGAATTAGTCATCCAAAAGTCAATTATTATTTATTTGAGATAAATTAAATGTTACCTCTATGTATTATATTGTGTGAATTATTCATCATTTTAAGGTAAATAGTTTCTTAATTTTTAAAGAGTCACAATATATGGGTATAAATCAAAGTAATGATGTCAGTTGGCAAATACAACTTTTTTTACGGCAACATTTATTGTTCATGGCGGATTTTCAGGAGTTGAGTCATCATTTCCAAAGTGGGTGGGGCAAATAGTTAAGGATAAATCACAGAAAGTAACACACAATGACAGAAAAGCATAAGTGGTCAGATAATGGAATGTTTTTAGCAATTGGCAATTATCAACATTGAACAAGACAATGTGTGTGAAATAGTCTTCTTGCTGGCAAACTAAGTGGACTCAAAATGAAAAACCCTTTAACCATTTCTTAAATTTTATTTTGGAAAGTCTAAATCTTCTGATTTCAGTCTCTTTTCTGATTTCCTAAATCCATCATCAGTGCAGACATGTATTTGTGCTTTAAACAAAACAAGACATTTATAGAAATTTGCTTGGACCTGGTAACATTTTAGCCAACTTTCTACCCCAGTCGGTGCCAGGTCTGCCCAACACACCCAATAGGGCCAATTATTTCCGAGCGTATAATTTTCATCACCAGAATAAGTGTATGTGAACACGGAAACATAAAAATGCTAATTCATATTCAGTCCACTTCATTCTGAATTGCCCTTGGGCTACTCTTGTGGTCCTTGGGGGCTAACTGGTTCCAGCGGAGCACTGCGGTGGGGAACCTTGCATGCACTACAACATCGTTGACACAAACTAGCATACCGTAGATGACAATATTTCATTAGTGTTAGCATCAGGGCTTTTTTCGATTGACATGATTGTTTTCCCAAAGCTCCCCTCCAAAAAATGAGTCATCATAGCCTCATAGATTACGTTCAATAATGACAATAATTACTGATCCACTGCGCTTTATCCCTTCATGTTTACATCACCTCTTAGTGTGTCGTAAATTGTCATTATGTGGTAGTTTTTCGTCAAGTGACATTGCTTATTTGGATTGATCTGTGAATTATTTTTTTTTTGTGGCCTCTAGCAGTCTGGTTTGTGCAACATTTTTTCAGCATATACGTGTATGTCTGTCTCATGTGCTATCTGTGTGATTGGTCGTCTGCGTGGTGAATGTTGACGATTTTACGGGAAGCTTAGGAAAAATGTATTACGACATGTTTTACTGGCTGCAAAAGTATGGAAGGGGCCAGAGAGGTCACATTCAGAAAGCCACACCCCCCTTAAATTACACCTTCTTGATGAACTTTTTCAGTTGACATTTAATCCGTTTGTAGGGGAAAGAAGGGCTTTGCAAGTGGTGAGTGGGGTGGCAAGGCAAGGCTTCACTGCTGGTCATTTCCCACAAGCTTGCTACCTTTTTGTAGAGCAGCTGTGATTGGTCTTGCCAAAAAACACCCCCCTTTACCTCACAACCTATTTGTCCATTGGGACCTTGGACGAGATGTTTGTAAAATTCTCAGCGCAAACGTGGCTGCTGTCGCTTGTGCTTTACAAAACTAGAAGATTGCTTTTGTGTGAGAAATCATCTTTATTTATGTTGCTGTTAAAAGGTTGTCCAACTAATGACTCATTAGCTATTTTGGCCATGCAGCAATAATTCATCATTGTCGTATGTTTCGGGTCCCGTACTGACATCCTGTGATTCTTTTTCAAGGGAACAGTTTGACTTAAAATGGAGTCCAGGGGGAGCGCCGTCTTGGGTCTGAGCCAAAACCAAAATGTAAAGTTTGCTTTGTTTTCGTCTTCACCTACAGCAGACCACATCTCGCCGAGCTGGCCTGTGCTGCACCAACTGTCACACTAGCACCACAACGCTGTGGAGACGTAACGCTGAGGGAGAGCCGGTGTGTAACGCCTGTGGGCTCTACATGAAACTGCACGGGGTATGTTGAATCGCACGGGCTTTGGATACAAGTTGATGTTCAGTTCTTCGGCTCTTTCTTCTTGTGTCAATAAGCTTTGTAGCTTCTCCAGCAACCCGACTTTAAATCTTGTTTTGGTTTAGTAGGCATTTTAGGTCATTTCCATTGTCGACAGTGACACAAAGTGACAAAACATCTCGCAGTGTGCTTTTTTTTTTTTTTTTTTTTTTACACCTTTCTGTTGTGGAACCCACAGCAGGTACAGTTTGGTGTGGTAGTTGTAGGGTGGCTGAGTGGTTAGCACTCTTGCTTCAGATCAATGAAGATCCCTGGCTCAAAGTGATGTGTCCAAATCGATTATCCACCCACCTGTCTATCCCCCGCAATCGAAATGTTTGAAGTCTACAAAAAAGGGGGCAAAGCAGCATGAAAAACATTGTTTTTTTTAATGGTATACGATAGGTTAGCGCTACTTTCCAGTCAAGAGCTACCGGGTTCCAATCTCATTTGAGGATCTCCGATGCGGAATGTGCATGTTCTCACATGGCTCTTCCCCAGCTTCTTCCCACATTCTAAAACATGCATGTCAGGTTAATTGAAGGCTCTAAACTGCCCCCTTAGCGTAAATGTGAGAGTGAATGGTTGTTTATCAATACAGTATGTGCCCTGCGCACCGGTCCAGGGTGTACCCTGCCTCTCTTCAAAGTCAGTAGGGATAGGCTTCATCTTTCGTGTGACCTGAATGAGGACGAGCTCTATATACAATGGATGGATGGATAGCTATTACTATAATAACAGTTAATTGTATCATATAAAAGAAATGGAAACCCATCCATCCATCCATCTACCGCTTGGAATGGAAACCCACAAAGCGTATCCTCAAAAGTTGAATCAAAGACAATTGGACCTCTTCTTATTTCAACACATCATTTTTCATTCCAGTCAAGAGAGGATTCAAAGCCATTTGTGTTTGATGCCAGTGCATGCACTGTGCTGTCACATTCATCGAAGTGGAATTTATAGGTTGGTTTATACAGTGATGTCACACTACTTAGTGACTCACTGCAAGCCAGATTAGGGTTTACGGTTCCGAACCTTGTTGTGACCTGAACTAAATTGTACCGTTTGGCGTGACGATGGCTTTACAGTGTGGAGCGGCTAATATTTGTACAGCATAATGCCGCTCCAAGGGCACTGTGGTCGCTGTTATCAGAGCTGCAGTGTGGGAGTGGAGCTTGTGGGGGTTGTCATGACACCGTGGCCTCTGTTGTCAGCTCATGATTTTTGCTTCTCTCCTCCCTACAGGTGCCCAGACCTCTGGCCATGAAGAAAGAAAGTATACAGACAAGGAAGCGCAAACCCAAGATGCCCAAGAACAAATTACCTACAGGTGGGACAAAAGTGTACACAAATAAAAAAAACAAGCATGGACATCATGCAAGTATTTTGCAATAAAATGTCATATATATATATATATATATATATCCACACACTCATAGGAACAACAAATTAAGTAAAAACCAACATCAACAAGGAGCAAATAATGTATATTGTTTGTATGTGATAATTATTATAGCCTAATTATGCTACAGGAATATTTGTGATATATATATATATATATATATATATATATGCAGGTATGATAAAATGATGAAGAAAATCTTGATATACAATATACAGAGATGTTACAGTTTACAATCCCAATTTGTACTACTACTTTATCAGATAACAATACATAGTAAATAACAATGGAGAATTTCATTGTATTGTTGCCTATCACGATAAACGGTATAGAACTGAAGTCCCGTGTGAAAAACCTATTATTCTTTAGGAGCACGCATCAGCTCTGACAGCAGCTCGCCGTCGTCACTCTCGGTTTCTGAGCACGCCTCAACCATCAAGAGTGAACCCAGCATGACCTCTTCACTTTACGCCGGGCAGACGGTCACGTCCGCCTCTCAGGTAATCTCATTTTTCTATCAATATACAGCACGTCAATTCTTACCTCTCTGTATGTTGATCACTAAATGAACTACCGATGTCTTGCAATGAGAACTTGCACAACAAAATTTGGTAATTAAACAGTTAATGCAAACATAAAACCCAAGTTGATTTCTATTGTTGTTATTAAAGGCAAATTAGTGTGGATGAGGGATTGTCTAAACTGTTTTGTTTGTTAGTTTCACACTTAATGGGAGGGCAAGCATTATAAAAATGCAACTATTAAAAAGTCAAGTCCCAATTAAATGTTTATGCTTCTTCCTACTCCTTTTCGAACATGTACTGTATGTGTAGATGTGAAGCTCATGATTGGGTGAAACTTTCTTATGTTACTTTAATGTTGTTTGTTGTTTCATATGTTTTGTATATTTGTATTTACACATTTACTTTTATAACCAGTCTGTTTTTTCTTTATATACGTGTTCGAAATTAAATTGGGAAAAAAAAGAGTCCACTTTAAAGCAGTAAGGAATATTTCCCGTCAAGAGCTTTAATGGTCAAGGAAGCACGTTGTTGCTTAGTACTTCCACAAATTAAAAGGCGCAAGTTCTTTCTATCTTCTGTAAGAGGAAAAATACTAACACTATTTTTTTTGAGAGACTGTATTTAATTTCTATGGATATTTTTTTTATTTTATGTAACTGCTCCCCAAGCCAAAATGGCACGACATATAGAGTCATATTATTTTTTTCTTTTGGATTACAGTGGAAACTTTCCCCCTACCCCAGAAAGCAAATGGCTGTTCTGTCTCTTTCTAATGTAACCCTATCTGAATTACAAAATACTTCCACTATCTTTTCACTACAGACATGTATTAGTATATTACACAAAAGCATGCTATAGTTTGAAACAGGCATGTCTTCAGCCTGGCATTTCAACAAACCAAACTGGGTTTGTAAGAATCCTAATTATTTATTTCCTTTCCTCTGCAGACGGCTACCCAGTTGAACGCTACAGTGTCATCAGCACATATGGACATTAAATACGAGGATTATACCTTTACTCCATCATCAATGGCTCCACAGAACTCCTGGTGCGCTCTATCTCAAGCATGAGCCCTGAAACAGTCGCCCAGTCTTAATGTCTTACTGGCCGGGACTTTTAATGCACACACACACACACACACACACGAGTGAGGGCGGCTGAGAGCACGTGAGCTACTTGCAATGTACTACCGGCCTTGCAACTTAAAGACTGAAACAAGAGTCAACCAAATTCCAAGATGCAAGATGCAGGGTACCTGGACTTCACAAGCACAAACTACCTATTATGGAGCAAGAAAAATGCAACAATGCAAAGACAATCATATGACTTGTAAAAGGAGAAAAACAGACATGGGTTTTAATTTCATAACATTTTTTTCAAATTGTGTTTTTTAACAAACGCAATGAGGACATGTTACTCTCGCTGCAGAAATAAAATAGGCAGAAAAACTTTTTTATGGCTGCTGAACACAACGCATCCCCAGCATGTAGATGATTGACTTTTATAGACGCATTATTTATGTTGAGATAAGGGCAGTTAAAAGTCAGCGTACACAATATTGTTTGACTCCGCTTCCCCCCCTTTCGAGTCGGCCATGTTGCGTGACCTCCGCGCAGGGTTATGTGAGCAATTAGTTAGTGTGATATGACGGTTATAAATTGAATCCCCAGTTATTTGGTTTCAGGTGTTCTGCATACATATCAGAGGTTTGACTGTAAAAGTGCAATGGCTCCTTAAAAAAAAAAAAAATCAGAAAAGTGTGAAATAATTATGAACGTTATGTAATTTCATTGTCTGTATTTTGTCAATAATGAAAGCTATGTTGTTGTAGTATTTCACTCTGTTTCTTGTCTCTTATCAAAGTCCTTTGGAATCTGTTCAGCTTGAACTGATTTACTATTTATTAATTTGATTGATGGGAAACAAATGACTGTAATAAACAGTAAATTTCACTACATAAAAGAGCTCATATTTCTGTCCCAAAACGGGCCATTTTAAAGTACATTTGAGTATTTGTTAATTCCACACTAGGGATTAAACTATAATTTATTTGAAAGTAGTTTACACGACCCAATCAGTAATTTACCAATGCAGGTCTGCATTCTGCACATACTCAACGGGTCATGGTAATAATCATCCCCCAAACCCAACATACTGTATTCTAACAGGAAATAAATAATACAAACGGCGATGAATAGTCCTGTTGCAAAATACTCTAAAATAAACTGCAAAGTGGGATTCAATAGTCAGAAAAATTAAAATGTTAACATGAGTTGGAATATCATTTGTCCCAAAATTGAATATGTGCATTTAAAACAACCCTGTTAATGCTTGAAGCTGTCCAACTTATTTTTGATTAATCATGGACTTTAATGTAAAGCATTTTGAATAGTTCTCAACTATTAACTTTGACTGGCTACTATTTCAATAACATAAATTGGTAAATAACCAAAAAATCTTAAAGTTTCACATGTCACTCATGTATCACATCACGTTCCTTTTTGTACAAAATATTTTCCTTGTCATCCCTTGGTGAGAATGATACTTGTCAGAAGTGTAATTTATTTGCCACCATGGAGGGGATAAGCAACTCCACAATGTGTTTAGCCACATTAGCAAGCCAACTGAAGCTCGTTGCTAGCTAGCTGGTGCAGTAGCACTGAGCTTGCCTCAACCTGTAACTTCTCATGTAGTTGACGTAGGCGTGTTACACAACATATGTACAACCCAGCCGAGCTTTTTGGGACCGTTTTCTGTCCAGACGTTCAAGACCTGGCATTCTCCCTTTTTCTATTCAAAGTGTTCTAATGAGGCGCTAAATGCAAATCATGACTCGCAAACTGCAATGTGAAACCGCTTATTCTTCGTTCTTAGTGAGTATTCAACTCATTAGAAAACAGTAATACAGTAGATATTTATGCAAAAGGTAAAGAAGTTTTTTTACAAAAGCATACACATCAGACATTGCTGTTGATACTTTATTTGCGTAGAAGAGTGACCTACTGTATTAATAATGCAAGAAATGACAGATGTATACTGTAAATACTGAGCGGCCATCATATCACTTAACGTAAAAGTTGAACATCCTATTGCTTTGTATGCACATTTAGCAAGCATCACACTCGCACGTAACCACTGCAGTATAATACACACCTGTATGACTTCATTCAGTGAGAAGAGCGTGCAGGTGTTTTTGAGTGTGTGTGTATGTGTGTGCCAAGTGGTCGTTCAAAGGTTGTGTTCCAACTGTGCTTTATGGCATCAATCCATGCTGAGGAGGAGAATGCGTCCCGGTCAGCAACAAGGCTGCTTTACTGCCACCATGGCGACATACAGGCACCACTCTGCCAACAACACCGCCCTGCTTTATGGCGCCGGGCGACATGTTACATCCTCGCTATTCTTGGGAGAGGCCTTCATCAGGTGCAGCGTGATCAATTATTTGTAAGGCAAAGGGTAATAAAGTGCTCTAAATGAAGAGCTGGGTTTTCAGGAGTTTGGGAGCCGTCTCCACTATGTTGGTTAGTTTTCTTGCGAAACCCTCAATTTCCTCTCTAGTGCAAATTGGCTCCCTACTGTGGCCAAAGGGGACTGACGGCTAAGCTAAGCTGGTATTGTTCAGTGGAAAAGCAACATCAAGTACAGTAGATGTTCTAAGGTCACCATGAGGTCCAGCAATTAATTGAACTTGTAATTTACACCAGAATAGAGTAAATCATTATGCATAAATGTTTCTATATATGAATACTCAAATACAGCATAGTCTTTGGTTCATTTCCTCAGACAAATAAACCCTGAACTGAGTTAGGACCTGAAAGCAAGGCCAGGAGTTGACCAGGTGTCAAACCCCGACTGACTAACTGCCTCTCAGTGCCTGCTGTTAATATGCTACCTAAGCCCAAACAAACAGGTCATCCTTGAAGAACAGACCACAAATACTGTACACGAGTATTTTCTATATAATATATTTTTTTACCATACTTCGGGGGGCAAATGTATTTGTGGACTGAGATGATGTTACGACCCCTTTAAAAAAAAAAAAGTTCTCAAAATGTGTTCCACAAATAGAGAATTGGTCTTTAACATTTTATTGCAATATGTTGTTATTAATTTATTGTTTGCCAGCAACTACTGTGTAGCAAAGGCTAAGACATCCTCAAAGGTCACTGAACAATCAGGGCGAAGGTTGTCAACAACTATAAACCAAAGTGCATCCTGTACCGTTTTGGCATCTGAGAATAATACCAATCAGTTAATTCTGTTGCGATAGCTAAAAAACATTACAACAATAAAGGCTTTTACATGACTTCACTTCAACAATAGATCTGATGTTTTGGTATTTACGGGTACTCAGATGACCTTTTGTTTTGGGGTCATGAGGGTGTCTAATTCGTCGCCATTGCTTTTTTTTTTTTTTGGTGCCATTGTTTTAAGCATGTTCATTTGAATGCTCCTCATTCCTTACCTCATAAATGGTCCCACCTCCTCATTAACCCTCTGCTCAGCAAGGCATTTTTGTTCTCTGACAAAAAAGTTACATAAATTAGAGGAAAAAAATCTGGAATTCATTACTTTTCAGATTTCCTGGAATCTTAGTGAGCTGCAGTTTAGTCTTTGCGTAACATCATTTTCATGTTGTAAGTTTAAAGAAATAGGCCTATTTGTTGTAAAGTAAAGTGGTTTGCTTCTTAGATGTACGACACTTAGGTTATTTGACTTTGGAATTTCTACTGTGTAAATATAAACATTCAAATGAAATCATAACCTCCTTTGTGTGAGTAAACCAACAACAACAAATCCATAAACTAATAGCCCACAACACGGTTTGTAACCCAAAACCCTGCTAGCCAAGCCCCTTCAAGAGGTTGTTGTCAGGCCACAGTGAGCCCATGTGATCCTTCACACTTTTATCAGGTTGAGTCAACAATACTCAACCTCAACTGCAGCAATACAGCAGAGAGCTAACATGCTACCACAGCGCTTGACGACTTCCACCGTTTTCTGAGTTTGAAACATGCAGTTGTTTTTATGTTCTCTACGCGAAGGCCATGAATCACAAACTGCTTGATATAATTAGCCCTGGACTCAGACTGCTACTCACAGACGTATTATGAGACCTAAAATAAGAGCTGAAAACAGCAGGATGATGGATTGCTCGGTGACACTCGTGAACGATGACTTCCGTGTCCGTGAGTTTGATTGTTTCCTTGAGGAAGAAAAATAGTAAGAAGGGAAGGGAGGGATGTAAACTCAATCCTTGAGTGCAGGCACCAATTGAGAATTTATGCTCCAAGCAGTGTTTATACTCAGCACATAAAAATAGGTATACATACCCTATTCATGAAATTCAGAATATGGATTTCACCACATATCGTTTTTTGTTGTTGTGTTTTTTTAATAATATGGATTTCACCACACATCTAATTACAGTACATCTGGTATTTTAAATGTGTACTTAGAGACATGTCACTGTCCCACTTCACTTAATTTGTTCTGAAAGTGAATAAATTGTGACACTAGTCTTCCACCTCTGATCCGCCAATTTACAGAGAATAAATGGTGAAAGTAGATGTTTGCCCTTGACAGAGATCCGTACTTCACCGAGTGCTCTGACGCAGGAGAAGAATCACCGCTCACAAATATCTTCCTCACACCTCACCTCCTTATTACCTCCAACACACCTCAAGTTTTATTGACAGTGTCAGCCTTGAGGGAGGTAAAGTGAAAGTGGCTGTGAGCAAGATTCATGTCCTTCCTCTGGATTCTAAGCACACACGCACGCACACACACACACACACACGGAAGGCAGTGCAAATGCTTCTCAATATCAAGTATCAATACATTTATTGATTTTTTCCCCCCTGGGGGGCATGATTCATGAATGCCAGACCAATAATAATAATAATAATAATAATAATAATAATAATAATAATAATAATAATTATTATTATTATTATTATTATTATTATTATTATTATTATTATTATTATTATTATTATTATTATTTTAATTTGTATTAGTAGTAGTAGTAGTAGTATGTTTTTCATTATTCGTTACTTACTTACTCCTGATACTCGGGTTTATTTATGCTAAAAATCAATAAGTAAGTAAGTAAGTAAGTAAGTAAGTAAGTAAGTAAGTAAGTAAGTAAGTAAATAAATCAAGCTGCACTGTGGAAGAGTGGTTAGCACATACGCCTTACATAAGATTGGTTTTACACCAACATCATGCAAACAATTGCCACCCTGGATGGAGTATTTCAAAAATTGATTAGACTTTGGCCTAAAATTCAGTTTGCATTTGAACAATATTTTTTTCGTGAGGGGGGGCAAACAAGCAAACAGTATGCTAATATACTCGGCATAGTTTGGAATAAGCTGCTCACTATAAATATGTATAGACTAAAGCACTTTTGAAACATTTTTCTACATCCATTTCTCAGTGCGCACAAAAACAATTAAATGAGCAAAGTAAAATGAGCCAACACTCATCACACCAGGTAGCCTACATACTTGACTATTAAGTTTCCAAAAATAGCCATATTTTATAGTCTAGCAAACATACATGATGTCAGTGTTGAATTTGTTGGTCCTAAATAGATGTTGATCCCATAGTTTCATGCCTCCTACTTGCACTAAAGAAATCCTGTGTGTGTGTGTGTGTGTGTGTGTGTGTGTGTGTGTGTGTGTGTGTGTGTGTGTGTGTGTGTGCGTGCGTGCGTGCGTGCGTGCGTGCGTGCGTGCGTGCGTGCGTGTTTGTGTGTGTGTGTCGTGCCTGGTTGTCTCTCCATCAGTCATTGGCCCGGGTGGAGAGGAGACTACTCGGAGCCCAGAAAGCAGGGGTCAAGTCCAGGCTTACTCAACCCCCACAGGCGCTCCTCCTCTTCCTCCCCTCTCTCCATCATCCTCACATGAAGGATGAAGGGCCAAGGAGGGAGGAGAACTAGTTGATTTTACAGAGTGGGGGGAGGAGGTGTGGAATGGGTCAAAATAAGAGCTGATGAGAGGAGGAGGAGATCTGTGAGCAGGAGAAGGAGCAATGAAAGAGAAATGAGAGCGCAGTTGAGACAAAATAAACTGGCTGTGAAAAAGAATAGCGGTTAGTGTCACTAGTTTAGGCTATCCTGTTTAGCGCTGGGCTTAAAATAGCCGTACGAGTAAGACCATGGGATAGACTGCGAAGAACGAGGTAGGGACGAAGTTGTGGGCAATGTGATCATGAAAACATGAACCAACATCTTGACACTTGTATCATACCGTTATTGCAGTGGAGCATATGGTAGGTTCAAAAAGTAATATTTACTTGAAAAAAACTAGTCAAGTTTTTTCACTCAGAAATTTTACAAAGAGAGTTTAGAGTTAAAACGTTTTTAAAAAAGTTACTCAAGGGTTGAGCAACAAATGCACAAAATTCAGGTTGGGAGACACCCATTCTACCACCTCAGCCATGCCGCTTCTGCTGGGTGTTAGTATATTGATAGTGTCAGGAGGAATCCTTGTTCTGTACCAAGACTCGTTTTTGGTTTCATTTTGAACACACCAGCAATGCAGTACAGTGGCATGGCTCAGGTGGTAGTAGAGTGGCTGTCTCCCAAGCCGAAGGTCATGAGTTTGTTGTTTGTTTGAACGCTTGAGTAACTTTTAAAATAAATAAATAAACTGGTAAAATGTACTTGAAATCTCTTTGTAAAATTGCCGTAGAATTTCTGAGTGAAAAAAGTTTTTTTTTCAAGAAAATTGTTACTCTTTTATTATTATTTTATTTTATTATTTTTTTTTTAACAGAGAAGTGTGTAGGAATGAGTGTTTGTATGAAAATGTTGGGGACGACTGTAATGTGCTGAAAATGATCAATAACGTCATCAATTGACTGACTTAAAACAGTTTAATTTTTTTATTTTTTTATTTATATTTACATTTTTTGTTCATTATTTATTATTTATTTATGTTTATTTATTTATTTATTTGTTCTTTTGAATTCCCTTTGTCTTCATTTATGTGATATATCAACAAAACATTGAATGAAGAAGTAAGTCTTCTAAGCAATAAAGAAGTACAGTATAAGCACCAACATTCCTGTGGTTAGCTATTGTTGTTTTTTTCAACGTTTTTGCAGAAACTATCAAAGAGTCATTGTGACTTGAAATTTTAAATGATTGTCTGGCTCCAAAATGCTGTTGTGATGTCAACAAAGAGAAGACCGTTTTTAACCATTTTCATCTGTGTCAAGGCTTCCAGACACACTCTTGATCACCGAATCCAAAAATCAGCAGCTTTACTAGACCCCTTATTTCCCTGGCACTTAAACATGTATCATTTACCAAGGCATTTTATACAATTGTATGATTCCACATCTGTGGAAGCAATTTAAAAATAACATTTGAACGTGGTCCAAAAATGTATGCTTGGATGTGTTTGGTATGAAATAACTTGGGAGTCCTGACCATAAGCTCAAATTTGGGATGAACAAGAACAGAGATGGCACCACAGCAGGCCCTCTCTCAGGTTTATCATTTGACCTCTTCTGGATGAATGGCAAAAAAATTCTTACTCAGGCTAACTCCAACGCATCTGAGAAAGTCTTTCCAGAAGCGTAGATGCTATAGTTGGAAAAACAATTTTTCTTCACTTTTCATTCCTATACGTACAAAGGCAATATAGCTCAGTTTGTCTATATAGTATGTGCATAAGCGAGAAGGAGAGAGAAAGAGAGTAAGACAGAGAGGTGTAGAGTGATGTGTGCCAGGTACGAGCCTTCGGTCACACAGTTCTCACAGCACCAGATCAGTGATGTCAGAGTGGTGTCAGCGATGACCGGCTCCGAGGGTCTGCTGGTATTTTGGTATTTTGAACAAATACACGTATGAACGTGCGACTCATGGTTATCTCCCACAGACAAACCAGAATCGGGACACAGGAACATGATTCAGTAAGATGTAAAATAAGACTTCACAAAATGGGCCCTACCTTTGTAGACAGGCGCATGTGCGCTTGGCGTAGAAACTTGCACATCTTCATTTTTGTACCACGGCAAGTCTAGTTTACCATGTTTGAGAATTTGGCAGGTAGATCAAGGGTATTTCCTAACACCTCCCGACCAAACAAGACTATAGACTTTATACCAGGAGCACAACTATGGTTGGGAGGTGATGGTTGCGGTGGGGGGGAGGGCAATCCACCATTGGGGGTGGAAGGAAATGCTCACTTTTCAACAGCCAATTATTCATTATCCGCAAGTGAAGATCTTGTAGTTCTATCAAAGTGTCCTTTGCACGCACCAACTCCAGCTTCGGCCATGTAGACCGCATATTTCTCATGTGCTGAAATTAACTCATTCACTGCCATTAATGGTTATAAATGTCAAAATTATATTTTTACTGGGCTGGCAGTGAATGAGTTAAAAGGAATGAGGGGACTCGGTTGTGTTCACTCCCGCAATAACGCAAAATAAAATAGGGCCCAGTGTGTTAAAAACAAGTTTTCTCTACATGTGTTTAAAGGATCTTTGTGCAGTTTGTCACTTTTTTACTCGCTACTGCCACCTCTGGCCCAAAGCGTAACTGCAACATCTGTGTCAGGCTCGTTCATGGTGCACGTGCGAGTACGTGCACGATCTTAAAGCGACAACCACAGTTGACAAATGAAGACATGATTTCAAATGAGGTAAAAAAAATAATTAAAAAACTCCGCCCCTCCCCTCCCCAAAGAAACTGTGGAGTGTGCGGGTCAGCGCACTCTACTACAAAGGGAAGATTAAAGCTGATAGATGCGGTCAGAGTAAAACAGTCAGGGCTCTTCGTATTCATCTGGGCATTGGTGGAGCGTGCATGATGTAGAAAAAAAATCTTTGATATCTTTTTTTTTTTTTTTGTCTTTAGGAACTGCTTAGGTCATGGCTTTCAGCCAGGTTTTGTTTCCCTTAAACTAGAAATTTGAGATTAAATTGAATTTAAAAAAAAAGTTTTTCAGTTTTTCACATAGACCACGCATGAGGGGATTCCGTTGTGTTCACTCTCGCAATAGCGCAAAATAAAATAGGGCCCAGTGTGTTAAAACCAGTTTTGCCTACCCGTGTTTAAGCACAACAACATTAAAACATTGTGGAGCAGGTCAAGCATAATCTTTTCCACAATGCCTGTTTTCTCGCCATAGAAATTGTCTGTTCCAGTACCATCATAAAACATTTATCACCTGTCGAAGTGATGTTATAAGTAACATTTTAACATACAAAGTGAATATTAAAAGTTGTTAATGTTAACTAAGATCTCTGCTTTAATAATTAAAGCAAAGCCTCGATATATCAGTTTTAACGGTCAAAATTATGACACAAATGTAAAAAAAAAAGGACATTTTTAAAAACTCACTACCTCAGCTTTGATAGTAAAAACCTAATTTACTAAGATCCCAAATAGCGGGCGCTAAGTTGTTCACGCTATTGAAAAAAGGTGTAAAGTGGTGGAAGCTGCCATATTTTAAAAAATGGTTTTGTGCTTTATAGTTTTCATGGTTTTCACCATGGAAATTTTAGGAGAGCGCAAGCGCGAAATGGTGTAAATGCTGTGAAATGACAAAAGACAAATTACATATTGGTGACGTCCTGTGTCTTAAGTGTCTTAAGTGTTTACACTGTACTAAGAAAACACGAGTGTTATTCCATTTCTTATTCCATTCTTCACAAAAGTCCACACGTGTGCAACTTCAGCTATAACAGCTTTTCTTCGACGGCTGCCCGAAGGGCAAAAGCAGTTTTGCTACCTGCTGTGTATTCAGTGATGCGCTAAAGCTTTGAAGATACATCAGTCGAGTGAATTTGCGGGCTCTGAGCCACCCGACAAGCATCGTTTGATCTTGTGACGGAGCTCCACTCATTGCTTGCATGCGTCTGAGCACATCACTAAATAATCGTCATTACAGCCATCGTAAAGACTCATCCCTCTGCATTATCTCCCCCATCAGTTCCTCTCCAGTCCTCCTCTCTCTGTATTTCCTCCTCCAGATGATGATGATGATGATGATGATGTTCCTCAGTAAACAGTAACAAAAAAATATTTTACCATGGCTGTGGTATAGTGGAGGTAAAGTTTTCATGAAGATTGTTAGTTTGAGTGCAGGTTTACGTAAAACTGATCATCAACAAAGCAAATGGACTACTGGATTGCTGGTAATATTATAAGCATGAAAAAAATAATGCAAAAAATATTGCTCACTCCAGTTGCACGGTTCTATGGCTCGTCTATGCTTCTTGTCTTTCCTCCAGCTCTCTTCATTCCCTTAACGTTCATCCATTTATTTCTTCCCGGCCTTTGGCAGTCATCTCCATCCGTCTCCCTCATTTCTCTGCCTCTTGTTTCTTACCGTCATCTGTTTCTGTCTCAGCTTCTGGATGTGCACTCTGGATAACCCTCTGCACAGCCTCCACAATGTTTCCTGTGCCGAGATGCACCCTATTAGTTTCAATAGTTTTTCTGAGGGGAAGAATGTGAAGACCAAAGACTGACTGGCTGCAGCGGATTTAGCCAAGTAGAGCTCACGGGATGCTTTTTTTCTTCTGTTCGGGTGGAGCGATATATATTCATGAGTCATACCGGGGTTGATAGCATAGCGTGGGAACTTTTTGCCTTTGCCTAATTTCCTCCTGTTTCTCCATCCTCCATTTCAAGAGCTCACAGGAATGCATCAGCGGGCTTTTAGGACAAAAACATCTCTGCGGCGCTGAGGACATGTTGATTTAAGAACCTGAGGAATGTTCCTGGATCCAATCTGTAAAGGTGCTATTAGCATCTTTTGAAGGCCACCTAGCACCTCATACTCCACACTCCAGAAAAAAGATAAATAGTAATGTGAAACGGTTAATAGCCTTTATAAGCTAAGGAGTCAAATAATTGTTGAGATGTACTTCATGAGTGAGCTTGGATTGAGTGAGCAGAACTTTTTTGTTTCGCTATATAGCTTCATACTCTGAAGAGAATTGTTGCAGAAGTGTTCTGTCAGTAATGAAGAAGACAGTTGGTCATCTATTTTTATTTGAAGTTGTTGCAGATCTGGACCAGAAATCACTGCTAGCATATGGATATTGTTTATTTACAGGGGGAACATTATGTTATGTTTAACTTGTGCTTTCAGTTCAACTGAACACAATTCAGTGCAATTATGGCTACACTATTTACTTGTAGGAGCAGCCATGAAGGAGGTGACAATGAGGGTGTGTGCGTACTGTGTGCATGTACCTGTACATATGTTACTTTAAAAGGGATATTGAAAGAGGAATAATATTATTTTGTCCTCTTTGTGTGTTCCAAAAATGAAGATAGATTTAATGTAAGAAAAATACACCTTTGCAAAAATGATTTAATCAGTCAAAGATCTCTGGACAGATAACAGCCTCTAATTCATCACTTAAACAGGTGGGATTCAGAGCGTCAAATGTACTCTTCTACGTGTACAATAGCTTCTTATAGTTAAAAAGACCTCCTCCTTTTCATTTATAGACTAAACATATTCTTAGTACTTTTCCGTGAGCAGATGGCGTAAACAAGGTCAGGTGTGGGTGTGTTTTTGGGACTGAATGTGTTATATAGTTGAAGGATTTTCCCCATAGCAAAATCTCACAAACAAGTTGCAAATAAAGAGTGTGTGTGTGTGTGTTATTTCAAAGCAGATTCTGTTCTCAAGACCAAAATGTGCGTGTGCAAATAAAGCAAGGAATTTTGGACCAATCAGTGTGTACCAGCCTAAGGTCAGACCATACCGAGATCAACACCATCTGCTCTGCTAAGGACACAAAACATCTCGACAAGGTTAATATAAAGAATTGGAATGTTAATAATGTGTAACAATGGTTGATAAAATAAAATGAAGTATTAAAAATGTTATAATATCTATCAATATATACATATAGCATCAGAGACATTGCTTTTATCACTTTACAGGCATTTAGCACCATTAGCCTTAAGTTCTATCCTACTGTTTGAAACTCCACATCCCAGCCGACACAGAAAGAAAGGTTAGTTGCAGCATTCCTACCATACAGCAGCTAAACGTACAGATAAGGGCCTTTACAGCAGCCAAATGTAAAGAAGAAATAAATAGTTCCAGCCAACTCAACCAGAACAAGAGACAGCATTTAAACAAAATGGCCTGATTGAAGTCGCATGGCCTCCCATGATAGTTGAGTTCAGACTAGAGATGTCAAACGATTACATTTTTTAATCAGATTAATCATATTTTAGAATTAATTAATCACGATTAAACGCTTAATTAAAAAGGCATTTTTTAATCAACATCTTTTGCCCTCCAAGTTTGAAGAGCACCTGTTATGTGTTAATTCTTTTGACATTTAATGTTATGAGAACGTCTTCAACATTTTTTGATCCACCGCACACGCTCATCCTCCTCTTTTTCTAATCAGTTAATTATTTGCATAATTTAAAATGGATAAATATAACCCCATTATTTTGACATGAACAAATATTCTGAATGTCATTTATTAAATGCTTTACTTTAATGCATGTAGTTATGTTTATTGCTCAAACACAACCTGTGCTACCTTTAATGTAACCATCCGCTGTTAGCTAAAGGATCATCTGCGGTCAAAATTAACAGTGAGATTAATCTGCATTAATTCATGATTAATGCAATATTTTTTTTGTTATTAATTAATTAGTTAACGTTTTCACTTTAACAACACTAGTTCAGACAATTGAGATTGCCGTTTAAAAAAAAAGTGCTGGCACATTTCCATGTATAAATGTTTGGAACATCTCCAACAAGTAAAAAATGTGGGCCGGGAAATCGGAATGATAACAGGTTAATTATGCGAAAATCTAATATTTAAACCTGAATGCAGTCTTTTCTGAGTAAACAAAAACATTATTAAGATTTGTTGTTTTCATTATTGTAAATAGTTAAGTAAATGGAGCGCACTTATATAGGGCTTTTATCTAAAGATAATAAATATTAGCCTATAGTGTATATAATATTCACACAATGGAATGGATTAGGTATTAGCTAAACATACAATCAGGATATAAATACCCTTCAGAATTTGACCAAAATATCAGATAATAAATACACATCTTCAGTCTCTCAAAATTCACACTGCCGATGGTTCACACGTGGACATTATATGGAACAAAGCAGCTATAAGATAATTTAGGAACACCCAACAAACTTTTTGCACGAGGAACTTTACATCACCCACAAGGTAATTTAATTACTCGCCACCATGATGACTGATCCGCGTCCATTTGGGGATGAGTGATGAGCAGAACATGCGTGTTGGGCAAAATGGAAACTATCCCAGTGTGTGTGTGTGTGTGTGTGTGTGTGCGTGTGTGTGTGCGTGTGTGTGTGTGTGTGTAGGACTTGGTCCCCTTTTGCTGTGGGGCCTGCTGCCTGTCAGGCTGAGTGGTCTTATCTTTCCCAAACATTTACTTAACCCTTTGTCTTACAGGGCCCATGGACAATGAGACAGGCATGAAGAATCCCAGAATACACTGAAAAAGAATGAGGGAACATTACAATGAGAATACACTGTAAAAATTATAACCCCACTTAAACTTAAAAAAATATATATATCCAGATATCACATTTAAAATATTTGACTTCACAGAAACTAAATTGAGTGACTGATCATTTCATGTTGATGTAAACAATAATCAACCATCATTTTTTTTTGCTTAGATCCAAATTATTTTCTTAACATTTTAGTTATTTGCTTTTAACTGAATTAACATACAGTATTCACTTTGACACCAGTTAATTAATTTATGTATAACCAAATAATATTTCTCGCATTTTATAAAGTTAAAGGATGAAGTACCACTGATTGTCAACACACCTAAGTGGGGTGAAATTCATTCTCCGCATTTGATGAATCCACTGAGGGAGCAGTGAGCAGCAGGACGGGCTTGTACTCGGGGACACTTTGGCCATCGAACTCCCCAATTCCAACCCATAATGCTGAGTGTCAAGAAAAGTGGCAAATGGGTCCCATTTTTGTAGTCATTTGGTATGACCCAGCCAAGGATTGAACCCACAACCTCCCAGTCTCAGGGCGGACACTCTACAACTCGACACTGAGCCGGTTCAGTTTATTTGACAAAAATAAAATAAAATTATATTTCCAATCTTATAAACTCGATGCAAAAAGACACTTGGCCAACAGAGTATACTCAAAATATATTTATTAATCTTAAAACATGAGCCATATGCAACATATGAACTAAAAATTAGGTGAGGATGGAGAGAGAAGAGGAGAAAGAAGTTGCTGGAGAAGGCAGATTATCCCATTTATAATATCCCATGGGCAGTGTTTGAAATTATGTCAGACAACAACAACAACAAAAACTGATTGTGTAACATGCAAATGAGCCCGGACAAACCTTGAATGGCTACAGCTTACAGTACAATGCCATGGTAGTACTGATGTGCTGTCATTTTCAATGCACATGCACAAGTCCATTTGACTCAAACTAAATATATTACCTGGAGGGCATGAAGAAAAAAAATGAATTGAAAGGAAATCAAAAACTTTATTTTGGGTCCTTTGGATGTATATTTAGTTCCTTACAAACCAAAATTGATGCCTGTCAATGCAAAATAAATGTTTTTCACAACCAAATCAATAACTTCATCCTGTTTTGAATGGAAATGATTACTTTCAATGAACAACTGCATGTAACATTTTTTACAGTGGTCACATTTTGTTTCCACTAACGAGTACACAACAATTCAGTAGGGTATGCAAATTTTGTGAGTTTACTATTTCAAATTCGGATGTGTGCCATACCACTTTTTTGGCACCCTCTAATTTGTGTTCCAACCTCACGGTACCAACAGGGTGAAGCTTATCTTTCTATTGGAGGTCAGAGGTTCTAAAACCTATTATGGACGAGTGAAAAGACAAAATGAAAATTAAAAGAAAAAGAAAAATCTATTTCTGCCTTTATTTCTGTATTTAATCTATGCCATAGTTTTTCTTTGAACACAGTGATTAATTGCGAAAATATTTTTCTTTTCCCAATACGATAACTTTATAATGATTCAAATTTCTTTAAACTACATCCCCCAACTTTCTTTTGTCTTTTCCCTCAGTTTAGTTACAAATTAAGTTCATTATTGTGCTCGTGCAATTACACCCATATACACTACTTGTAAGACTTCAAGGGATGGCGTGCACGGTGAATCAGTGGTCGAGTGGTCGTCTTGCAGCCCTGAGGTTGTGGGTTTGATCCCAGGCTCTTTTGACCACGTCGAAGTATCCTTGAGCAAGATAATGAATCCCCAGTTGCTCCTGAAGCTGCGTCATCACTAAGTGAATGAGTAAAATGTAAAGCGCTTTCAGGGCCTTCTAAGGTGGAAAAGCGCTATTTAAATCAAGTACCATTTACCATTCATTAGTCATATTATTTTAAGATTTTAGCAATAAAGCTTGTGTTTGAATATTATCAAATAGCATCATGATTGTAAGAGTGCTCCCCAAAAATGAAATATTGCTGTGGAAAAAAATGAAACATCTACAGTTCCTCACTCCTTACGCATGACCATACAATAACAGGCGACATCATCGGACTGTTAAGGCGTGTGGGGTATAACAATGCCACCCACTCACTGAGCACCTCCAAGTTTGTTGCAGTAGTAATAACCTGAGAGGGCATCTCTCTTCCTTCTTCTTCTGTCCACAACAGTGCTCACGCTCGGTCCGCCTCCCTGCTGAGGTTTTATCAGTGGTCCTGCTCAGTGTCCCACTGTCATGTCTTGATGTGATTTACGTCACAGGCTGTGAAGTCTACTTATCTCCCTCCTCTCTGCTGGCCCTACAGAGGGATGGGTCCCTCCTCCTCAGCCAGCCTGGCTCCTCCGGCAGGGAGGGAACATGTGGGTGGGGTTCCATATACACCGGCAGAGGTGTGAGGGGAGAGTTGTTTGATCAGACATTCACCTGTCCTGGAAGCTCATAGTCAGGAGCAAGCTGAGGAATGGATTAAGGGGCTACAAGTGGTAGATTAGCAATTACCATAGAAAAAAACCTTCTCTAGTGGGTGTGGTATTTGTGATGACATTATTTAAAGCAAACTAAAATAATATAAAGTAGGTGATCTGTTCCAAGATAAAACTGCCATCATAAAACAAAATCCAATCAACTGTTCATATCACCACATGCTCACCTTCAATAACTGAAGTCCATGCCGTATAAAGGGTTGCATGGGTTTGCAGTGGGATCACTTTAAAGGGTGACAAAGTTCAACATAAACTATTATGATTTTCCTATAAAGGCTTTGAAGTTATTTCAAGACGCAATTTTGTGTGCGTGCATGTGTGTTTGTGTGTGTGTGTGTGTGTCTCACATCCAGCCTTTGATGTGCTTTTAAAGTGGCCCATGCTGTTGCTCTGCTTTCCCTCTCGCTTGACAATTGTTTATTACATTGGAGATGCTCTTTGCGGACCTCATCCTTCTCGCTAAAGAGGGAGAAAGTTTGCCTTTGAAACACAGTCAAATCACGGGATGCGGAGGAGAGGACCAAAGAAATTGAATGAAGGAATTTTGAAGGAAGGTGTTTATGGCTTCTATCTGAATTGTGAAGCTACACTGCAATGTTTGCATAGACATGCTTGACAATGCACTAGCTGGATAGACATGTGGGAGGGTGGGAGGAAATAATACAGAGGAAAGGAGAAATAATAGAAGAGAAGGAGTGATGGGTGCTTGAGGACCACCCAAGTGTGTTTCTTACTAAGTAGAAAAGTGGATTCTGCTGGGTGCATCGCCAACCTTACTTTGATTCTCTGACTCAGCATTATTAACCTGGAACGTATGAAAGCAACTATACATTAGACTATAAACATATATTCGCTTTCATCTGTGAAACATCTATGCAGTAGGCCAAGTTAACTCTTTATCCCGCATATAAGTACATTATAATGGGATAGAATATTATACAATCTACCACTCTGGCTGGGGTACCAATTGGGGCAGTGCACCATAAAAGGGCAGAACTAAACATACAGCAGTCTGTTGCTGGGTCTGTGCATTGAGCGGAATGGGAGGAACATCATCTTCTTTTACTAAATTGAAACAATCCTACACCTGCATTTGCCTGAATTTTATTCGCATTGCTGGCTTTGAAAATAAGGAACTTGTTTTGGTGTGCATCATCGTTGACAGTATTAGCACAGGTGAAGTCAAGTTGCTGGAATTTGCTTATCAATGTAAAATGTGTACATTTCATTGAGTCACATGAGAATACTTCAACCAAACAAGCCACTCGGTCAAAATTAGAAACGCAATTCTGTTTCATTGATATCTCTCTAAACCATTTCTTAACTTTCTCCTCTGAGGCTTTCCTTGATCTATCACTTTCCTGCCTTTCTTCCTGCTTCTTATATCCTACTTTGCTTGCCATCCCTCTTTACTTGCCGTCCTCAGGTCCTTGCAGTGCTCATTTGTCAGCTGCATCGCAACTGTGTCGGCGGCTGTCCCTTATCGGCCCACAGAGAGTCTATGAAAACAGAGTGATGTGGGATCCTTATAGGACTGTGGTGTAATTGCCTAATTGCTTTTTTTTGCCCTCCCATCGGGGGTTCTGCTTTCTGTCAGTGCGGCAGGAGCCTCTAAACACAGGCCAGATATTCCCAGAATCTACCGCAGTGTCACTCTCTCATGCTGTTTGATTGGCTTAGCTTAGACATCATTGCTCATTGGCTGCTCTCAGGACAAATGGCTTTGAAGATAGCCAATGTGGCCAAAACAGGGCGAGCAGGTCCATAAAATAAATGTAGACCCCAATATATACATTCTAAAACAATATGTTACTTTTCCTAGAATACTTCAGCAAACAACCAATGATTTATTTTCATTTAAGACTGACCTGGAAGTTCAACAATTAACTCTTTGACTGCCAGACGTTTTCAGAAAAGGGATCCCGTGGGTGCCAGCCGATTTAAGCATTTTGACTGATCTTTTGACTGATCTTTCAAGGTCCACAGAAAATTATGTGTTTGGACTATGGAAACACACATACTACCAAATGAAAGATTGGACTCTCATCTTTCATCGGAAAAAAAAGTTTGTTTCTACCTTATTCCGTTTTTGAGTAATCAACAATAGAAAATGGTTAGTTTCACCTCTGTTTTGAAACAAACGTCTTTTAACGTCTTTGGCACTCCTCCATAGGATTTTACTAAACGTTATTTAACGTTTTTGGCAGTCAAAGAGATAGAGATGACATTTGATACAAAATTTTGCCAAAAGTAACAACGCTCTCTGGTTCGATACTATGGAACGAATGGGTGTCACCTGAAGGCCATGGCCTAAAAACAACCTTTAAATCAGGGATTCTCCCTCCGCCAACACTCCCCTGACTTGAGCACGTTCACCCCATCCAGGGCCAAGCAATCTGTCTGTCCAGGCAGAGGGAAACCAGTTGGGATTGCAGGGTACTTTATAAAAAGTGGCTAATATTGACCATCAGAGAGCCATTTATTAGCCACCTCTCTCAGCCTGTCTTCAGTCCATCAGTCTGGTCGGCTGGAAAGCCGCATGTCTTTTAGAGAGTTACGTACGCCGTCTCCCAAAGGCCATCCGTCCATCTCCATTACATGGAATGAAGATGGATGCAGACATTGTACAAAACAACCGGTCATCCATTTCACATGAATTTTTCACTGAAAGGGAGCAACAAAACCCAAGTATCACGTTGACGCACATGAGAGTGCCCCAAAAAAATAATTCAAAACACCAATAGAGTGACGCAGAAAAACAGAGTGCTACATTGCTTTTATCAGCAGTCGCACATTACTGTAACACCAAGCAGGAAGTCCACAGACGTCCTGGTGGCGGAAGCACACAGGAAACAGGCTGGTATAGGCAGGAAGCCTGCGAACCAACAACGTCGGCAAATTTTTCATGATTGTGAACTGCTGATAAACAAACAAATCAACTGAAAAAGTGACTGTGTGTCTGGGCTGTGTGCATACATGCAGCCAAAATGTGACAGAATCGGCTAATACTGATAACGCTTGAGAACGTTGGACTTTACCAGACTTTACACTATGAAAGAACGTTCTCACTATACACAAAAAGTTATACATTGCGTTGGGATCTTAGTCCTCTCATACTACCTCCAAGCCATAATATTCCTACCCCCTATTGTGTTTCTATTTTGAATACTTGCACACAGACCAAGGGAAAATGTCCCATCTTTAACAGGTGGAAATGGGCAAACAGAATTTTCAACCTAAGTCCAGGTTGAGGGACTGCTCCTCAGAGGTCTGCAAGAAAAGTTGTCAGAAGTGAGACATTTAACTGTGTGCCCAACTGCAGTTTGATTGATCCCAGAGGTACTTGGATGATTGGAATGGCTCAACAAGACCTCCAACAATAACGACCATATTGGTCGTTTTACTATGAACCAAAATACGACCAGGTGTCACGTATTGTAGTTTAGCGACCTCTATCGGCCATATTGAAAAGCACAAAAATCCAAAAGCTAGACTCGAACCCAGCCCATCTGGTCAGAAGATGAGTGTTAATCTGACTAAGCTATTCGGCCAGTGATTGCTTTAGTGTTGACTACATGTTTTGTAACGGTCTACAACCTCACTGGCCTTTTCCTAAACTCAACCCTTAGTTTGCCATGTCAAAACGTAACGTGTACTGTATAACCTCACTGAAAGCCTTTGCTATCCCCAACCATTAGTCCGACGGCGAATTGACATACATGTCAACACTAAAAAAGACGCTATAATCAGTAACGGCCTGTTAGCTCAGTAAGATAAACATTTGCTTTACGATCAGATGGTCCGGGTTCGATTAGGGCCTTAAAGCGTTTGGATTTTTGCGCTATTCAACATGGCCGATAGAGCTCGCTAAACTACAATACGTGACACCAATCCAAACGCTGACATGGGACACTAAGGGTTGAGTTTAGGAAAAGGCACAGTGAGGTTGTAGACCGTTACAAAACATGTAGTCAACACTAAAACAATCACTGGCCAAATATCTTAGTCAGATTAACATTCATCTTCTGACCAGATAGGCTGGGTTCGAGTCTAGCTTTTGGATTTTTGTGCTATTCAACATGGCCGATAGAGGTCGCTAAACTAAAACACCTAACACTTGATCGTAATTTGGTACCTTTTCAAAACGACCTATATGGTCATATTTTTTGGAGGACTGTCTCGAATGGCTCTATAGATGGGTACACAATCTGGTCACATGTGCTACAGAGCATGTTTTTTTGGTGCCATGTTCACTACAGGATTATCAAGCCATTAGATCAAGGTTAAAATGTGGGTTGAGGGTACTCCTCGTCAGACATCTGACCAGTGATGCCAGTAAGGTGTTGCTGCAAAATTTGCTCATTTTCAAGTCTAACGCAACATTATTTTTAGTCAAGTAATCAGAATATAAGCCTAGTTACTCATCCAATATAATTTAAAGTTATTTTGACATATTAGCTTCAACATGCATGAAACATCAGTATTTGACACAATAGAACCTTTACTACCACAGACCCATGCCAACCTGAATCATAGGCAAGTGACGGTACCACTCCGCCACCTGGAGCCCCGGGAGTTGAAAGAGTTACACTCTTCTCACCCACGGCGCCTCTTCCCTTGCGCATAATAAAATATAGAAACTTCCAATTAAGTGCCAAATTTGGGTGTCATTATTTTGTTCAATAGAATTGTCAGTACAGGTTTTTGCTGAATACAACTTTCAAAGTAATTTGTAATCTAACTTAGTTACTTTTAAAATGAAGTAATCCATAAAAGTAACAAAGTGACTTTTTACAGTAAAGTAACTAGGTTACTTTTCAGCGAAACTGTGTTAACACTGCATCTGACAGTACTATTTTCCTTATAAGAATTTGTGTTTGATATGGCAAAGGTGTTTTCCCCTGTTGGGATTTTAACTCACTGGATGGGTGAATGCTCAAATAAGCATTGTTCTTCGATAAAATCCACAATACACACACTCAGCTGTGCACACAGAAACTGGAGTGAAGTTTGCTTTCTTCCTCTTTTTGAGTCACCCTCCTCATTACACCTCATGGCATGGCAGTGTAGGGGGGGGAAACACATTGAATCCTAAGATCCAAATTTGGATTTAAAAATAAAATCTGATATTCAGATACCTACTAAGGTGACAGAAGTATAAATGGTTACACCCTTTAAGAGCCTGACATCATCATAATATACCAACTGATGAGATATACACATCGTAAATCCTACCTACAGCCGGAGCACAGATTGCCTAAATATGGTACGATAGACCAGGCAAACATAAAATAAAATAAAATAAAAAATACATATAATGTGGCCAGTTTACAATGTACACTGGACATTGATCATTTTGCTTTAAGCACTTGCAGTGCTTGCACCTCTATAAGTGCTGGTTGGGGGGGTAGTGGGTCACACGCAAGGAAGATGTATTTGGTTGATTTGCTCCATAGCTGTCAAATCTTAATCTGTTAGGTGTCATTATGTGTACACACAGTTCAGACATATTGCTGTATAATAGAAACAGTGGAATCATACATGCCGCTTTTGCCATAGAAGCACTTTTTTAGGTAACGTCTCTCTGCTCCCATATTGCTTAAAATATCCCACTTGCCACTTCTCAGTCCAAAGTGCCCTCCATAGAATACCCACGTCAAAGCTTCCAGACCTTTCTAAGCAGAAGAGATTTAAAGCCATTTAAAGCCGTGATCATTCCTCCTGAGCAGAAATGCAAACGTCTGATTCCTGGCTGTTAATTTGCAAAGTGTCTGGTCGTTCACAGCACAGCCAGGCTCTCCTCCCCTTAGTGCCTGACATGCTTAGAGCTGCATAAACATTTACGCAGCAGTAATTTTTAAAGGCCCTCCATGATGTCTTGTAAATCTGCTTGCCGCTTTGATGCCTTATCTGCTGGTGTGTGGATGTGTGTGCCATTGCCAGCCGTGCGATCGCCATATTATCACTGTTTCCTGTAAAAGTCTGAATTACGGATACGCATATTAGCATATACAGTATTATTTCTTATTAAATCAATGAGACTCTCACATTTCTGAGTCTTTTAGAGTTCAGCAACTATCCTCCTTCCATAGTATGATATATGATGCAGCCATTCCGCATGAGCTTCACAGTGATTTAAGCTTCGATACACATTGGGCAGAACAAGACTGCTATTGTGCCAGCATGCAGGGTCAATATATAAATTCAAAAGAAAGCTTAACACTTAGCTGTTTTGCACTTGTTTTTACAGCACCAACTTTATGCATTTTATGGTACTTTATGTAAACCACAGGTGTCAAACTCAAAGCCTGGGGGCCACATCTAACCCGCAACATCATTTCCTGTGACCCTCAAAAGCAAATCTATCTTGACAACTTCCATGAATTTTATTTTCTAAATTTTAAGTTGTCTTATGTAATAGTAACACTGAGATATTGCAAAAATATTTTTCTGTTACCAAACACCTTTTTACAGTAACTTAAACAATCGTTGAACAAAATGTTATACTGTACTTTTGATTTCAAAACTATGTATCCATTAATTTATTGTGTACTGTATATCACTGGCGTCGTACGAAGGCATATAAGGGCTATGTATGAATATATATAATTTTTTAGAGGGGAGGTAATGTTCTGAGAAAAAACGCAGAAATTTATGAGAAATAAACTTGCAAATTTGCAACATTATAAAGTGGCAAATTTACAAGAAAAAAACCCACACATTTACACAAAATAAACTCGCATATTTGCCACTTCATAATGTTGCAAATTTGAGAGAGAGAAAAAACTCAGAAACTTGCGAGAAATACACGTAGCTTACTCAGATGTTTGTGCCAATACTTTTCGCTTGGGTTTTCAAACAAGGAGATAGTAGCAGAGATTAACCATATCATATAAGGCAATTCGCACTTTGAAGAATTTGGTACTGCCAACGACGAAGACACCTCGTTTTGCGATCCACACCCTGAGGACCAAGCATTTAAGTTAATTTGTTAAAATATATACTTGCTAATACTTACTTATTAACCCCACCGCTCTTATTTATACATGGCCTTAATACGCCCTAAAATCCTTGAAGCTCCAAAATCATCACTTTTTAGTTTATTCAACCATAAAAACTGGACTGGTCGGTGCTGGATTTCACTTTCCTTTCTTTTCTTTGGTCCTTCCTCGGGTCTCCTGACGGCCTCACGACTCTGGCTGGAAGTGTTCGGTTTAGGTGAACGGTATGGGATTTTTTAATAGGTTTTAGGTGAACTATTGAATACACACTCACACGCACGCACGCACACACGCACATACACATACTCACCCACATACAAAATAATAAAAACAAAAAATGTAAAAAATAAAATAATAAAAAGAGAGAGAGAGAGCAATGATGATGACATGTCAAATCGGTAAAATTACCGAATGAACAATACTGAGCTCTCTAGACAAAAAATAAATAAATAAATAAACACTGGACGGACTAATAGTGTAGATTTATGGAAAACATAAAAAAATTGCAAAATTGGGGCAGAGATATGGAATAATATGAGGAGGTGATTAAAAATTGACATGGTTTCACTGTCAGGGAAACCATAACTATAATGCGGCCTGCAACAAAAATGAGTTTGACAAGCTGTAAACATTTGAATGCAAATGTGAATGAATGGCTCAATGATTCAACTGGCGACCAGTCCTGGGTGTACCCTACCTCCCGCCCAAGCTCAGCTGGGAAGGGCTCTACTTATTGGAATAGAAAATGGACGGATGCATAAATAGGGCCTATGATACAAAATAGTACTATGCGGGATATACTGGAAAATCAAAGCATGCAAAAGAGATGAAAATTTGAGTAATGGTAGAAAAAACTTAATCTGCAAAGGGCTTTTGAAGTGATTATTGTTTTAACTTGATGATAATGGTCCTGTTCCTCTAACTTGGTTTTACCTAAGAACAATATTTACGGTAAGTTAAAAAAAAAAAAATCAAATTAGTTGAACTCATTGTAGGGTTGTACTGTGTCTTCTGAGGAAAAAGCTTGTGATAGAAAATTGTGTCATGATTGACCTGTTAGTTCAAGCAGCTCAAACTTATAATAAAGATTTTAATAGACACATCACCTCTCATCAAATGTTTCAGAAACCAGGAAATGCTCTCTAAAGGATGTTTCTCTTACAGGTGGTCAAAATGTTCCTTCAAAGTCCGAGCAAAGCAAATGATAATGTCTTTATGATGAGAGCCCTCACTCACACGGGCGTGCAGCCTGCTCAATAGTTGTGTTAAATGTTGCTTATGCAAGCGTGAGAGCGAGAGGGAAGGACGCTGGTGATTTACAAGCATGTGCGGGCTGGGGCAGGTCAAGGTAATGATCATAAATAAGAGGCGCAGGAGAGGAGGGGGACAAAGAGAGGCTGCATGAACATCATAACAAGTGTACAAGTTCAAATTCCTTCTGGCCGTGAGTGTCGTAACTTACGGCACGTTTGTGTGAGGCCACCGCTCTCAATGATCTCTAGCTGTCTTTTTCTACATGTTTTATGAAATAAACTGTCATCTAAATCATGCACCAATGGACTTACGATTACCTTTATTGTCATGAGGGTTTGGATATTTGAAGAATTTGTGTCACTGAAGCAAAAGTTCTGATTGAATTCTTAATTGTAAGACTTCAGGGGCGTTCAGCTTTTAAAAGCTTTACTGTAACATCAGAAGAGCTCTAATTGATAATCAAGCCGTCACACATTTTCTGAATAAAGGATTTTTTGGATACCCGCTGGCAACTGTTGTGTTCATGTGCATACTATATGTCAGCAATATGGCAATGCATTTCACATTGTGTCAAACATAATGAATCCATTTTTTTTTTATTCCTAGTTCCTTTAAGCAGGGTACACGTTGTAACTAATTGTTAAAATTTGAAAGACCCTACAGATAATGAGGGGGGAAAAATCAGCAAGTGTGTTCACTGATCTTTTCAGAGGTGGGAGTAAATCACGTGTGCAGGTTTCAAGTAGTCTCAAGTCAAAACCTTCAAGTCTCAAGCAATTCAAAATTTACTGTGGAATTTATATATATATTTTTTTTAAAGTCAAGTCAAGTCCCCACCAAATTTCAATCAAGCCGATGCAAGTCGTTCAAGCAAGTCCTATAAGCCAAGTCATAACATCTTGCTCAGTCCCAATTGGAGTGGTAATAAAATATTTTTCTCACTGATCATAACACCAATAATTTGCATTAGTTAAAAAAATATAAATAAAATCTGTAAAAAAATAAATAAAATAAAAACATTTAAGAATTGTACACTTAAAATATGTTTTATTGTATTTTGTTTTTAAGGGCTATATAAATAAATGTCACTTACCGTAACTTTAAATGTGTTGGCTGTCAAATTAATAGGTATTTAAAGTTGAGTCTATATCTGACTGTCTAGGCTTACATAAATTAATATTTATTATTTATGTTCTCAAGATTACACTCTCCATGGTGTCTACTCCATTGCTTTATTGTCTTCTCAATTAAAAGCATAACTGACATCAAGTTGAGTTAATATTTGACCACCAATTGACAATTCCGCATTTCTGGTATTTCTGCAATGTAATGCAAATACTTCATTTAAATGGTGAAAACAAACAGCGTATTGTATTGCTTCTGCCTGTGACTAGCATACAAACCAGGCAGATTGTAGGCCTAGTAGTCAAATGACATTTCATCACATTTTGAAATCAAATTAATCCTCACAAATCAATTTACAACAATCCAAAGTTCAATGCTTTTCATTGAGCAGAGAGCTTCCTTTCACCGAGATGACTGCCATTTTTGACTCGTGGCGTAAACTCAGAATTGTCAACACTGACAGTGATGTCAGGAAAAGTGGAGTTAAATTCATTTGAAACTGTGCTGTCCTTTCCTGTGTTCTATCACATTTTTCATCTCTTCTGGACTCAATGACGTAATCCAATAAATGTTAATGAAATGTGGCATAAATTTAGGAGATTTGATTTATTGAAGAGGCCCGTTTTGTGAATGACTTGCGAGACATTCAACACAACCACCAGGGGGCACTTAAGAACTTTTGCGTGGCTCAAGAGTAAAATCTGTCATTCAAAGTGATATTATTAAAAATCAAATAGTGTATTTTGTTCTTATTTCAACAAAATACAAACCAGTCAAACTTGCCATTACTGAACCAAATTCTACAGAGTGTATCAGCTAAGAGTTTTGCACAATAGAACCCATACAGGTGTTGCACAATGACACCCTCACAGACCAGTCTGTCTTACAGAATGCCACCAAAGCTCCTGAGACAGACTCACCCTGTAAAACGCACACGTGTTCTGATAGGATTGTGTACTTGCAGCGTTCCGTTTGCTTTTGCTGTACGTTGCGTTTCACCACCTGCATTTCACATCATGGGGGAATAAAAAACAAAGAGGCTACAAGGCCATTTTTAACGATAATGTGTTGGCAGTCCATTATTGAAAACCTGCATGTTGAAATTGCCCTTTGCATGTTAGAAAGTGTTTTTCAACACATTTCTTTACTAAATTGGGAGATGGGAGGTATTACTGCTTGTTGATTAATTGCAGACTTGACCTTTCACCCTGGTGTCACCCTGCACACGCCAAATCTTTTGCTTGGAACCACCCCCACCCCAAACCAAAATAGCTTCAACTTGCCTTTAAAATAGAGCAGTCCACATTATCTTTTTTTCCCCCCAAGGTAATTGGGCCCTCTGGTGAAAAAAGGGGAAATTACAACATGCGAAAGCATTTCCCAATTTCATCACAACCTGCCTAGTCACTCAACTAATGTTGAACTGTATCGTCACTTGCCTTCGGTGCAGGTTGGCGTGAGTTCCATTCCCCGCCTGGGAGACCATATGTGTGTGTGTGTGTGTGTGTGTGTGTGTGTGTGTAAGTGCACAAATAAAAAAATAAAATAAAATAAAAATGTTTGAACTGACAGCGCTGAACTAACTGACCCCTGCTGGTATTTCACTTCAACTACAATAAACTTAACAGAATGTTCAATGAAGAAATATGCAACCTATAAATGAATCAAAACCATCCTTCTTTTTTTTTTCTGTGCTGCTGCTATCCCAGCTGATTTTGCGCACGAAGAAGTGGGGTACACCCTGAACTGGTTGCGAGTTACAAACAACCATTCACACCAATGAGTAGGTGTCACGGTCACCAACCTTTATGATACTGAGAGTTACTTTTTGACTTGATAAATGTGAAGGGCTACCATTTTGATATACAGTATGTAACAAGGTAAGTATACTCTGTCTGTCTATCTATCTATCTATCTATCTATCTATCAATAAAATCTCAATATGCAACACGTTATCACTATAAATCTCTGCCATGTCTTTACATTTGCAAATGATCGCTTTAACAACTTTCCTAGAAAATCACAATGTCCCCTTACTGGTGAGCTATTTTTGAAACAGGCCCACATGCTACTCATATGATCATTGGGGGCTACCTGGTGCCTTTGGTGACCCCTGATTTAGAACCTACAAAGACTTTAAAAGACATGTTTTGGGAATGAGGGAGAAAGCTGGCGTACTCGTAAGAATATGCAAACTCCAAAAATGGGTAACCTACCTGGGCCGTGATTTAAATTTAGATAGAACCTATCAACTGTGACGCAGGCGTGCTAACCTCTTTAGCACACGGGAGAATATGCTGCCTTGTGCGTGTAGCCTTGAGAGGAGTGTCCGTCATGTCTGTATTTTCAAGGGTCAAGGTTGCCATTCTTGACCTTGAAATGAGGCATAAAATAATTGATGTTGACTGCTAAGTGAGCCCTGTCAAGTTGTTCATCAGAAAATCCATTTAAGGAATCAGGAAATTGCCATGTAACGCTGTCTCTTCCGATTCGTGATAAGGTCATCAAGATTAACTTATGCTTATTTTTCATAGTGCGTAAAACATGCCTTTTACTTTAATATCACCTACATATACTGTATATCGTACAAACAATAGGGATGTGCTTTGGCTTGCGTCAATCGGTCCGGTCCTCCTATGCCAACAGGGCTTTATGGGACCGGTTTGGCCGGTTATGTGAGATTTCAGCAGAACTGGAATATCAAGGAACAACTTGCCCAGGCCTTAGTGTTTGTGTTCCTCAAGGGAACAACCGCTCGGACCGGTTCCCTGGGGTGGGGAGATCAAGGATGGGAGGGTGTAAGACAATCTCACACGCCATACTTTTCTCTGTGTGTCCGTATAACTCAGTCCATCTCCGGAGCATAAAGGAAAAAAGAAGGGGATCCGAGAGAGTCGCTCCACTGTGTGAGGTGAGTTGATGGGTGCTGAGCTGTTGCCGTTAGGGTCACACCTTTGCCGACAGGTGTGGATATCTGCTGTGTGAGGACAGGAAATAGTCATGGCCGCAATAGGCATTAGAATGCATGCTCATTTGCATGTGTGTGCAGGTAAAGGAACGTCAGCTCTGGTTTTGGAATTTTTGTTGTCGGTAATGAGAGGTCAACGATTTCAGTACAGAGGAAGTCCTAATTTGTTGTACAGTACTGTGGCTTTTATTTATTGAATGGGTTCAGAGTATTTTAAAAGCCAAGGTAAGGATGGGAAGTGTACTTAGCTACAAAACATAACATACAATTTATACTTTGGTCATTATGTGGCTTCAGTGTTGACTATCCCAGTGTGTGTGTGTGTGTGTGTGTGTGTGTGTGTGTGTGTGTGGGTGTGTGTGCGTGTGTGTGTGTGCGTGTGTGTGTGTGTGTGTGTGTGTTTGCTTGTGTTGGATCATCAGAAGGACAGACAGGTCTTCTCTTGCAACACAGAGATGAGCATTTGCTTGACATATCCCGACTTGTTGAGGAGGGAGTGTGATTAAAGCACACTCAACTAAATGGGAGCTAATATTAAAAGCTCGCATTTGCGGCCCTGCATATGATTAATGTCTTCAAAATGATTCAAGTCATTGCCAGTTAGTGTTTGTCCTGAATAAAAGCGTTGCATGCTCTAGCTGATAAAAACTAATCTGACAGTTATCCAGCTGGAGTCAAAATCATTATTAATCTGGGGTGAAGCACAATAAAATGGTATAAATAATAAGATTCTGAAATTATCAGACAAACAATCTAAATCTACTTGTCATTTTTATTTCAGTATCAGAATTTAAAAAATTTTATCTGATCACATATTTCGAGACAAAGCACGGTCGTGCAGATGCTATACTTGCAGCATACGATTCCTGCTATTAATTTCATTGTATCGAACACACATCTGATATTAATTACTCAATGTTGTTACACATTTTCATCCAAACGACCAGACTAGAGAACATGACACAATGCTGATTAAGACCATTAGATCCTCTAATTTCTCAGAATTTGATGGCTGTGTCCGTGCACAACAAAGGGATTACGGCATTTTGTAGGGACGAGGAAAAAATATAGTGCACTCAGTTACCCACAATGTACTTGGAAAAGTAGCGAACATCGATGGTCACTCAACCGGTTAACTCATTTACTGCCAATGACAGCTATAGACGTCAAAAATTCATTTAATTTCGTTTAACATTTTTTTCAACAAGAGTATGAAAACCTAGAATCGTTTTTGTACATTTAGAACAGATATAAAATGTGTGATTAATTGTGAGTTAACTGGTGAAGTAATGCGATTAATTACGATTAAAAATTTTAATCGCCTGATGCCCCTAATTTCTTAATCTTAATAATCTTTTCTCCCCCCCAAAAAAAAAAAAAAATATATATATATATATATATATATATTTAACTAACTAACTAGCTAACTGAACATATTGCTTTGTGTTTCTGTGGCAGAAAATATTTACACACTAATTAATTGCCTTTTTCATCAAATCAAGTCAAGTCAAGTTTATTTATATAGCCATTAATCACAAAAGAGTCTCAAAGGGCTTCACACGCTCACATTTGACAAATATTAACGACATCCCCCAGATCGAACCACAAGAGGGCAAGGAAAAAGTCCCCAAAAAAAAAAACGTCAAGGGAAAAAATAAAAAACCTTGAGAAGGGGCCGCAAATGTGGAAATCTAAGAATCCACCTTTTTGTTTTCTTTTTTTGACACCGGATGTCCTCCCAAACAGAATAAAAACTTTCTAGATCACATGGTGAGGAGGCGGGGTCTAGGCATAGCCTACGTCAGGGTTCACCAATTGCAGTCCTCGAGGTCTGGAGTCCTGCAGGTTTTAGATGTTTCCGCCTACCAACACACCTGATACTAAAGATCAGGATCATTATCAGGCATGCTGATGAGCTGATTATATGAAATCAGGTGAACCCTGGCCTACGTCATATCAAAGTGACAGCTTTGTTGTTGTAATGAAGACTTCCAGTTCCAGCCTAGGGGACGACAGAAACTTGTAGCTACACAGTGCAAGCCCTATTTTCGTGCCTAGCGCAGGTCTAGTGTAATGTAACTGTGCGCATGGCTTGTGTTTGATTTATTATAGCTCTGTTTGCTGGAAGGACTAGCGAGGCACAACGTGTTCCCTAATTTGGCAAACTAGATTTATCCCAGCATAAAAATGAAGATACGCCCATTGTATGACTTGAGTCCGACAACTCTGCAGTCCACAAGCCAAGAGTAAAATACAGCAATGACATCAAATGTCAAATTTTCTCTTCCATGTTACATCCTGCTTTTAGTGTTCCAGTTTGTTAAGTTTATTCCTAGATGGAGACATTCTGTAAATGACCCCACACACACCCACTTAGTTCTGCTGACACATGCACATTCGGGGGGAAAAAATAGCTGAGTTTTGTGTACTTGATACACAAAGTTGACGTTTGCTTCCCCAGGCCTGGCAATACCGGTCCAGCCAGTTGTAATCATCGTCAATATGACAAGCAAATTTGACAACCAAAATGTGGTGGAGTGCATGCATGCAGGTGGATGACAAGGTCCTGGGGCGTTACGTTTTGTTATTCAGTATAAAAATAAAAAAAACACACATACCAGAATGAGAAACATTAAGAAATAGTCAACTCGTGAATTCACTCAATAATTAGGCCTATGTGCTGCTTATCCTGTTGCTTATTATTGTTGTTGGTATTTAATGTTCATTAAACACCTCAAAAGGTCATTGGGAGGTATTGCAGAAAGAGTTGAAGAAACTGGGGTGTGACTGCTTATGGGGATATTCATGGAAAATGATTCAAATCAAAGTCGTTTTTGTTTTAAAGGCCATAAAGAGTACACCCCTCTTTCAGAGATTTTAACAGTGCTATGTTTTTTTTTCCCCTATGTTTGCCTTGTTGTGTGATAGAATTAAGCATTATATATGGACATAATTATTTGCAGTAAATTGTGGGTAAGTGTGTGTGTGTACTTGATTCGGAATGGATTCTAAAAAAAAAACACCTTGACTCTTTTTGTGTTATCTTCATCAGAAATGGTGATGCCTCAGCAGAAACGCACGTGACTTGATTGGTGAGTCCAAAATGTCATCCATCTGTTATCTGAACTGCTTATAAAAAATATATATATATTTACCAAAAAAAAAGCTTTATATCTGCAAAGCCTTTAAAAACGATACTTCTGCCTCTGCAGACTAACACTCAAGGTCGAACGTGAAAGCATAGCGATGGAGAGCTTCAACGAGCTGCTTCTTAAACTCAGGGAGGTCCATGAGCGAGAGCTTGAGGGTATGAGGAAATAACAGATAAAACATGATTTTTTTTTTAATGCTTTAAAAAAGACTAATTGTTTCAAATGTCACTGATTGTGCTGTGTTTAATTCTCAGCGTGGCAGATGAAGGTGCAAGAATTGTCCAACAAGAAGGGCTGGTGAGTGAAGGCTTCAACAGTTTTGTCTGTAGACAAAATCGTGTTCCACATTTCCGACATTCAAGAGCGCTCGATGAGTTGGGTCACCGGGATTGAGCTATTCACTCACCTCTTACATCTTGTTATTTTTAACTCTTAAGGTAGTTCTCATTCCAACGTGTCCAGTGCCGACTCCAAAAAATGTTTATAATTTTTTTAAGTTGTGAAAGGATTGTATTGGAATCAAATCAAGACAAGACCCAAATTAATTTAACACTTTGGTTTTAGTTTCAGATTTGGAACACAAGTGTGTTGAAACCTCTTATACTGTCATAATATAATATAAAATATATGTAATATAAAAAATTTAAAAAGCATGAATCAAAATCATGGAATCACAAGGTATGAATGTGCACCCTGCTTGCATGTGTGGAGTTTGCAAGTTCTTCCCATGTGGGTTTTCCCTGGCTACTATACAATGTATGCCCGTAGATAAGTATGTGATCATTAACCTTATACAGTATATTCTATTAATTTTAATTATGTATGCGCGTGTAATTGGCAGTCTGACGGTTGGCAGGCCTGTCTCACAGTTCTGTGGTTCCTCCCACATTCCACAAACATACATGTAAGGTCAATTAAACTATGTAAATTGTTTTTAAGTATGTTGAGTATGAATGCTTGCATAGTATTCACTGACGTCAAGGGATCGCGAGCCCGCCCATCCATCATGGTCGGGGACCTTTCCAGTGAAGTCAGCTTTGCTTCTATTGAGTTTACACCGAATGTGATTTCGTTATTGACGAATGTCACCCCCAGCTTCCTTTAACGTTACTTGTGTAAGCAAAACGTATGCAGAAGATTCATCAACACTCTTTGCATCGGTACACGTTGAAATGTTTGGTTAGTGGAATCGATTGGATTACAAACATTTGCCGATACTGCCCGCACCGGACGACTTGAAAACGTATGCTCTAAGGTAGGATGGCTCTCAAAACACGGACATTCTTGCTTCTTCTGTACTGTCGGATTTTATTGGTTGCTATGTGCATTTATCAATTGTCAATTGTGAATTTGAAGTGAATAATTTTTACACCAAGTAGCTAATTCCCCTGAACGCGCTAGCTACTGGCGCTAGCATGTTACAACGAAAACAACACCAACATTGTCGAGTCATCACTTATTTTCATACACTTTAACAACAATTTCAACTTTTGGGCTGCTGGGAAAGGAAAATAAGAGACCTTAAGTAGGGTATTTGGAGAGATCTCAAAATCGAACATCTTGACCACAAATCTATTTTTAGCCAGAGCTTGCCATGGCTAGCAGCTCACATATATCACAATCGCATTATGGTAAAAGCATTTATACCATCTTACAATGACACATACTGTACCTTAATCAAAATGGTCAGAACACACTTTGGTAGACTTTGTCGGTTGCAAATCCTTTGTGATCCCGGACACTTTGTCGTTCCTATTCGACATTCCATGGATTGGCACACAATGTGGGGCAAATGACGGCATGTGAATACTATCTAGAAGTTTCATTTCACATCTTTGTTTGCCCAATTTTGCACCTGTGAACGGCAGACGTGTGCACCATTGTGAAGTGGTTCGTAAAAATCAAGAATGAATGAACAAATGAATGAATCAAAGTAACTTGTAGTAAGCAACACGAGCGCTCCTCTGCATTTGGTTGTGTTGTCTTGCTGGTCGTTTGCCCCACGAAAGGCCTGCTGGGTCGATAGGTGGGGCTCGGTGACGTTATTTGAATACTTTGTATAGATGGCTTGCAATTGGGTGTCAACCAGTACAGGGTGTGCCCCACCCCCACGTCTTGAGGATGAGCGAGATAGAAAATAGATGTGTCAATAGAATATATAAAAAGTGCACATTTGCAAAGAATTGTGGGCCTGATTGATGATCAATAAAATAGTTAACAACAACAATTGATGTTGAGGATGCAGGAGAGACTCAAACCTCTGGTTAAAGCTCAACTACAGAAGATGCACGTGTATAGTACGTTTGGCTCACAATCAGAGATTCTAGGTTTGAATCTCAGTTTGGGCCTTCCTATGTGGATTTTGTATGTTCTCAAGCTTGCTTGGGTTTCCCATACAGAAATATACAATTAATATAATATAAAAATATACAAATATAAATACAAATATATATATGTAATATACAATTTGTGTGTGATTTTTTTTTTTTTAGTGATACAAAGCGAATGGAGGAGCTGTTCACAAAGAACCAGCAAATGAAGGAGCAGCACCGATTACTTACTGAAAACATCAAGACACTTGAGAACAGGTATACACATGTTTTATTCGTTTTTGAATAAAGGTCTGAAAGGGAGTGTGCAAGCAGCGATAGCCTATATTGTAGCTAGAGTATGCAACATGTGCTTTTTTTTAAAACTTTTTTTAAACTTTTTTTTACATAGATTTCAATTTCATTGAATTCCTCGTCAATGCTGATCTTTGCTCTTGTGTGGTGCAACTGGCAGGCTGAGAGCAGGCCTGTGTGATAGATGTACAGTCACACAGGAAGTGGCCAAGAGAAGACAGCATGAGTTTGAAGTCTCTCAGATGCAGACCATCCAGCACATCACACTGCTAGGTAGTCTTTCTCATTAAGAATGACCACGCCATGTCTTTAATGTCATTTCTTTATCTGTGCATATATATATATATATATATATATATATATATATATAGAAGACTCTTTTTACAAGTTCTCAAGCTCTCACTCATATAGTTAGTCTCAATCGATGCAATGTACCAATATTCCGACATTTGAAAGAGTATGCAGTAATACAAACACACATGTCCAGTAAATATATAAAGTAATAGAGTATATAAAAAGTTTCTAACTTCACTCTCTCTATCATTTTTGCTCCTTTGGTGTCATTTTACTTCTGCAACCTGCTGGGCGGAGGGGTGGGTTATCTTTTTATTGTACTATGAATGATGTAATTGTTTAGCACCTTGAGTTGCGTTTTAATGTATGAAAGGTGCCATATAATTAAAGTTTGATTGATATCAGGTTTCTATACCTTTTTCTAAGTCACACCTGAGTAGAAGTCACAGTAGGCCTACCAGTCAAGTCAAGTCTTTGTCTACCTATCTATTGTATATATATTCATCCATGTATTACCTCTGTCACTGTGTCATATAGTTGGAGAGACTAATAGCCTGAAAAAGGAAAACAGGAGACTCCGAGACGAAATTGATCATCTAAGAGAAGCACTAAAGTAAGTACAGGATAACAAAAAGAGAGCTCATTTCAAGATGTGTGCAACAGATTAATCAATGACCTCTCATTATACAGCCACACACCTTTGGAGGCCAAACCAAACACCTCTCCTGACCTTTCACCATCATCTGGACCTGTGTCTCTTATCGCCATGGCGACTGGTCGAGCCACCTCCGACCAGCCACTAGATGGCAATGTTGAAGTGAAAACAGACACAAACCAAATGGCCGACGGTGAGGTTGAAAATGACACAGCAGTCCGAGAAGCTTTTATCTTTATTTTTCCCCCCTTTGTGTCCTAAATTATTGGCTATTTCTTTTTGACCGAACAGAACCTCAGTCAGAGCACAGGCAGCTGCAAGCAATAAACAAGAGCCACTTTGTAAGTTTAATTTTTACCACACACATTACATATCTCTGATGCTTTGTAGATACTATATTTTATTATTTTTTTACTTTGTTTTTATTATCAACTTATTGCATTCCAAGCAGACAGACGGACATATTTTGGTCAAACTCTGAATTAGAACACAGTCAGATCATTCTGCTTTTCAATGTGATTTACTCAACGTCAGCAGAAAATACAATAAATGCAAAAAATAGAATTAAACCCATTATAGAGTATTCTGGATGTGAAAAATAAGTCATTGTTTATTTTTGTATTTTATAAAGGCTCTATCAACTTTCACTTCACCTTCCTGGAAGACACAAAGCAGTGTGACGCATAGCGAGAGGAGGTAATTCACTTCAATTCAACTTTATTGATATACCAGCAAATGATAACAGAAGTTATCTCAAGGCACTACATATGTAGCAGTTAAACAATGTTTGTTCAGTTGATTCCTCTAATGGGTGATACTTTACCCTAGATCTCACATGGTGGAAACCCTGGATCAGTCACCCCCAGTCTCCTCTCAAGGTCTTCTACTGAGGACGTCCTCATCCTCACTCAATGCTGATGTGAATCCAACCAGACACACAATCAAAGCTCCCGTCCCCTGTCGTCCTCAACCGATCAAAAGCAGTCCTGTTCCCTTTCCTTGGGCTCTACCTGAATCTTCTGCCTGGGCTACAGTGGCGGCTTCAGCCGCAAATCTGGCGAGGCACCCTTATCCAAAATCAAATCTTCCTCGATTTCCAAATGTGGTCCCAACTGGCCAGCACACGGGCTTTTCCAGCAACCAAGATGTTGTTTATGGAGCTCAGTGGCAGAAGCATAGCAACTTTCAAAGCCCCATGAAAGAACCAACTGTGGTATTTAGGTTGAAGAATCTAGCAGAGCACGCAGGGATTCTGGGTAAGTCTCAGGAGAAGAAGGACATGGAACCGTCCAGCACCGAAAGTGTTTCTGGGGACGGTCTCAGAGATGTCCGCGATGGACCTCTTGATCTCTCCGATAGAGGAAAGTCGATACCTAGCCAATCAACGAAACATCAACTTTCTCTGTTCTCACAAGAGGGGGAGGGTGTAAACAAGAGAACTGACAAGGAAAAGATGCAGAGTCTTCCCATACATGGTCGAGAGGTATCACCTCCCGTTTCTCAATCTTTACCTTTACCATCCTTACCTCAAGTCACACAACAAGAAGAAATTACGCAACAAAAACACAAGGTATCTAGACAAGTCAGTGAAAAAATGACAAGAGTGAAAGCGAGAACATGTGGAGATCATCTGGTCTGTTTTATCCATGCAGGTGGTAAAAGAGAATGCGGAACAGAAAAAAGAGGCCAACGGAAAGATAGAGCAAAGCAATGGAAAGAAGGTGCCTGCCCTCACTATATCATTACGTCCAGGTAACCACTTCTCGTAAATAGGAGAATGTGTGTCGGAATTAGGGCTGGGTATCAATTCAGATTTCCAAAATCGATTCGATTCAGAAGGCCCTGATTCGATTTGATTCCCGATTCACATTGATTTATGATTCAGTTAAGGATTTAATTCAGTACCAATTTTAATTTTATATGTAAGACATTCTCAGAAGTATCAATGCTGTAAATAGCATAAACCTCTTGCTCTTATTTAGTGCATTAGTATAAAAAAAGAGTGAATATTTACATTTAAAATTGAATCCAATTCAGTTACATGAATAACGTATTTTTCATTGAACATGACCTGATAAAAACAATAAATAATTGAAATTGAAATTGCAAAAAAAATTAAATTGAAAAATTTGAAATTGAATAATTTTTTTTTACTTAACTATAAATACAATAAATAAAATAATTTAAAATAAGAAATAAATGAAAAATAAATAAAAATCATTAAAAAAAATAATAAAAAATAAATAATTCAAAATTGAAAAATATGAATATTTACATTTAAAAATGAATCCAATGCAGTTACATTAATCATGTATGTTTTATTGAACATGACCTGATCAAAACAATAAATGATAATTGAAATTGTTTACAACCACAGCACTATGTAAATAAAGTGGCAAAAACACTGGGCTTTTTTTGTAGAATAAATTTCCCTGTGACGCGAGAAGGCACATTAATTTATGTTGAGGGGCGTATTAAAAGTATCGATTTATGGTGTTATGAATCTATATTGGGCTATGAAAAAGAATATCGATTCGATATTGATATATTGATTTTTTTAAACCCAGCCCTAGTTGGAATCCATACATTCAACATGTGAAGTGTCGTTAACTCAGTCATGTCTTCTTTTTGGAACAGTAGTAGTGCTGGAGAGTTTGAATTCCGCTCTTCGAATGCAAGACTCCTTATCAACAAATGGCAAGGTAAAATGGTGACAGGCCTTCTTTTTACATGAAAATAAGTTGAGGGGCACCTGCTACATATGAGGAAAGTTAACCTATTTCAAATTTTCCGACCCTCATTTGTTTTGTTGTCAATTTCAAGTCTTGTTAAGCACCGTTTTATGGATGTAGTTAAAGAGGACATTCAAAGTAGTTGATGGGAGAGCAGAGGATGCAGAGGACAGGGTTAGATTGAGGCAACTGATTCGCTGTGTCGACCCTTGAAGGGAAAAGCCGGAAGGAAAAGATGAAGTTAAGCACCGTTTGTCCACTTCTATATATCCATTGGATTATTTACTACCTTGTCAGAAATGTAGTCGTCCGTGACCATGAACTTGCAAGGTTGAGACTAGATGGATAAACAGTTTGTCCAAATGCTGGGAGGAATGTTTATATGCAACTGTTCTTACCTTGTTTGTTTGTTTGTTTTTTTGCTCACATGAATGCACAAATATCCGCATCATCAACAATAACCAACACATTAAGTTTTTGTTATTAATTAACCTTGTTTTTTTATGTTTGGCAACAAATGTTGCAGCAATTTAAATCAGAAAATTATTATATCTGTCTTAACACAGTCAGCGCTGCCAGCAGTTGAGCCAGGAAGCTCAGAGGAGCAGGTGGAGGAGAAGGAAGAGGAAGAGGAAGAGGAGGGAGAGAAAGGGGAGGAAAATGTATCAGAACAGGAGACCAACCACAGCTACAAGAGGAAGAAATTATATGTGGACACAGAGGTGGAGCAAGACTCGGACACAAACGGTAAGCATCAGTTTTAAGTCTTAGCTTTTAATGTGCACAGATTTTTAAATGCTCTTTTATTTACTTCACAGGCATGGCAAAAGCAAAGAAAGTCAAGATCCCAGTGAGAGCTCCGGAGAAGACCTCCAGCTGACTGGAGTGGACTATCACATTGAAAAAAAGAAAAGAAAAAAACTCACAGGCGTGAATGAAAGATTTGGAATTGGGGTTAGACAAACTAATAAATTACAGTAACCTCACCTCAGTCTTAAAAGACATTTTACCATTTTCAAAGTATTTATAGTCAACCTTTCATTAACTAAAAACTGTTCTCTAAAATGCATGTAAATGATGAGAGAATATCTCACCAGCCAAGAAAAAAAGAGAGAACCATAAAGCTAGTCAAAAGCAATTCTCGAACGCCATGTATATGTCCCCCAAGTGACTAAAAGCAGTATTGGCGATGACAACCGAGCTTGTCAATCCCCAAGTGTCTCAACAGTAAAGCTCTGTGGAGATACTTGCAAATTGTTACCATGTGACTTACTGTGGCTTGTTTTCTCAATGCCCCAAAGCACGAATGACGCCAGCCATGTCCCTTATGCAACACTAACGACAAAGAAACTTTCACTCTGACTTGAATGGTTGCAATGAGGCTGTAAGGAATATTCTTCACTTGTCATTTTCACATGTAAGTGCTAACCCTCTGAGGCTCAAATTAAATTTTAGTAACAGGGAAAATCTGATATTTGGTGGAAAATTTCATATGGGGTAGTACACAATTCAGATTTTTTTTTTTTTGTAAAACCTTCACATACGCTGCATTCTGGGATGTTGCATTTTTGCAACATTGGCCCAGTGTGGTAAAAACGCTGAAGAATGAATATGGTATGAACACTAACTATATTTGCATAGCAGGTTTCAAAACATTGTTACAAAATGATTTACAGTGGCAGAATAACAACAAAAACAACTTGGTGAGTAAAAAATTGGAAAACAATAAATTACAATATTAGGAACAAAATTACAATAATAACAATAACAACTTTTGATCCGCTTGCATCAAACTATAATACCAATAATACTAAACCGATCCTAATTGAGAAGGCCCAAAAGTACTTTGGATTTGCGTGTAGCCATTCTTGCACAGCCTGCATCGTCCATGTTTATCAGCATGAATGGGAAAATGTTCAAATCCCTCTAGTCTAATCAGCTGCATTGGAGCAGGGAAACATCCAAAACCTGCAGGAGGACCGAGTTTGCCCACTACTGGTCTAGTCTGACGTCAACCCATCAGTTATGATTATTATTACTATTATTACTTTTGATCAAATCTGTCACTGATAGTGTGTAACTCCACTCCAAATTATAGGATATACCATGAATGACACCTCGAAGTAATAACACTGGTGATAGGAAAATAACCCAAGTATTGATTGTTACTCAAAATATAGGCAAACCAATAGATAAAGCATGTGGCATCCAATGGTACGGGCACATGTTACAAATCTGCAACAATGAAATACAGCTGCCCCTGGAGTAAAACCTCGAGGAGATAAAACCTACACATTTGCATATGCTCTATCTCTACATTCTCCTGAGTCATCTTAAGGCCTAGATACACCAATCTGACGTTGGCCAAATGTGACCGACACCTACCCCCTGTAGCGTCGGCCCAGACGTCGGCACGTTGCGTAGAAAAAAATGACGTAAATACACACAGCACCGACTATTACGTACCTTCAGCGCAAGCGCGAGAAGTAATTCCTCTCCGTACCATCGGCGGCGATAGTCATTATTCCTAAAGGCAACCGGCAACCTCTTTACGGGAGCGGGATATAAAAACAAACAACTCATACCGGTATTGACAGCGGCGCCGGGTAAGCGCGGCGGCCAGCTGGTGAAGCGAAAACAGGCGCTGGAACAAGCTTCGTCCCCTTCTCGTTCCCGAACGCATGGATGTACTCCGTTGTGGCGTATCCTGGACCCTGTCGACTCCTGGCTGCTACCGACCGTCGGTTCACCCAAAAATCTTTGGCCGTGCTGCCCTCCACATTTTGGACGTGGTGCCGACCTCCAGCTTCTGAAGGAGCTTCCTCGAGACCGCCGGACGGAATGGCCATGCACCCCTGCTTCTCCCACAAGGATCGCGCTTTTAAATGCGCGCTCATTGAAAAACAATAATATTCACATGTGCTGTCCTGAAAAAACATAAAGTTGAGTTGAGTACTGTTTATCCGCGTTGTCACTTGCTCTTCTTACCCCGTGCGTTGATTCGCTAGCTAACAGTCAATCACAGTGATCAAATGCCCCCGACTCCGATTCAATATGTCGAATTTGCTGGAACCCCCTTTATAAAGTGGCAAATTTGCTATTTTTTTCCCTCTAAATATTGCCCCCGCCCTCTAAAAAAAAATATATTTATACGTGGCCCTAAAACGTCGTTGTAGATGAGCAATTAGTTGTTTCAGATATGCCTGGAGAGGGTTAATATTGTATTCACACCAGTGGAGGAAGTGGCACAATTGTTGATCTGGGTCTATTAAATGCTAAAAGTGTTCTCATGCATAGGACAAGTATACTTACAAGTGACTCAAAATGCTTTCATAGTATCCTAATTCATTTACTGATGGGACAGCATCAGAAGCAACTGGGAGTTAACTATCGTGCTCAAGGATACTTAAAAAAAAAATTATATTAGTACATGCTTTCAGACACACCCACTAAGTCTCAGTACATGCTGTCATCTTGTTTATGAAACATGTTTGTAACTATTTCACTTTTTTGAATTCCTGGCATTGGCGTCACCACTTTTTTTTATACCATAAAGTCCCCCCTCGTCCACTTTAAAGTCTTAAGTGGCCCAACAAAGGGAAAAAAGGGTAAAACAACTTCCTCTTCCTCTTTTTCATTTTAAAAATGCACATATTTTGCAACTGCTAAGTTTCCACTTACAGCTGTGACAGCATCTGTTCATGCAGAGGAGTGCGTGTGATAAAAGTACAGTGACAATGGTGGTTTAATAATAGACTGCTGCAAAGTCACTGTGACTGTTGTCCATCTAGACAATGCTCAGTCTAATTGCGGTTCATTTGTAATTCCATAAAAACAGTCATAATTTTTGTTCTCGTTAACATTTGCACTTTTTTTTTTATTTAACTTCATTTTTGTGAGCAACTCTGATGCTGTGATACTGACCTAGTCATCTTTCCAAGTCCATTAGCAAACATTATGTGTCTAAGTAGTCAATGTTTTCCTGTTGTATTTCAGTTCATTAAAGATATATTGCAAACTTAGTGTGATGCAGTCAATTCAGACTATAACACACTGCACACTTATTATATGCTGTTTGGATGCACTGAAATGTGGGTGTAAAAAATTGCCACCACAATTGCAACTTAATGAACACTATGGGAATTATAGTTCAGAAACTGAACTTTTTTAACCGAGTTTCTCAACTAGTCAAGTAATTTTGTTGAAAGGGTTTCATCTCTCACCCTCGTCAGGACGTTTGGTTCCCTAAAGTTGTTTAGAGGAACTGAGATGTAACAAGAGTCTACAGTCATTGAATATGATTAAGTGAATGTATTTTTTCAAGAAGCCTGTTATATGATACGGAGCCCCTAAAGTGACATGGGAGATTTTTTTATTTTTTTTTTAAATATGTTTCTTGTCCGGACGAGAAACTTTCTTGTTTGGACGAGAAAGTTTTCTTGCCAGGACGAGAAACGTTCTCATCCAGACGAGAAGCATATTTAATTTTCTTTTTCTCCCATGTCCCCTAAAGTGACATGGGAGAATTAAAAAAATATATATATATGTTTCTCGTCCTAACAAGAGAGTTTCTCGTCCGGTCGAGAAACATATTTATTTATTTATTTATTTTCTCCCATGTCACTTTAGGGGCTCCATAATACGAGTAACAACACCTATACAATTTTTTTATTAAATATTTTGGGTCAGTGTTATTTACAGTGTAGTAAAATGTTGAAAAGGATCAATTAAGACTGTAGTCAATATTTTATTCTAATTTCAAAAAGGTAAAGATAAAAGTACATTACATTTCAAATTTAATACAGTAAATTATGTCACCACATATTAAAAATGTATAACAAAAATAAGATGAAGACGTACTGCTCATTCATCTCACTTTTTAAAAACATTGCGTATACTGTAATTGTTTCTCAAGTGTAAAAGAAAATGAACCACTGGGGGGGGGGGCTTGACATTGATAACAAATGATGAGGCTGGAGTCTCACGGCTTTGAAGGTGAGTCAGCTTTATTTCGTGTGACTTCCGGATATATATATATATACAGTACAGTATAAATATTTTCATGTTCTTCTCAGTGTTGCAAGAGAGTCACATAAAGTAAAGACAATGCAAAATGTGTAGCACTAGGTATTGTATGATGACATTTGAGAGCCACATGCTATTCCCACTGAAGGCATTTCCTGACTATATATATATACATATATATATATATATATATATATATATATTACTGTTTATCCCATACATGCAAAGTTAATAATTTGGTAGTTACTAAACTGCGGTCACGCTTGACATCAAAACATGCTTAACTCATTCACTGCCATTGACGGCTATAGACGTAAAAAAAAAAAATCATTTTAACTATTTCTATTAGTTAAAAAATTTCATCCACTTTTGTTAACAAGAGTATGAAAACCTAAGAATTTTTTGGGGGGTATATTTAGAACAGATATAAAATCGTGAGTTAACTAGTGAAGTCATGCGACAAATTTTAATCGCCTGACGTCCCTAATTTTTAATAATCTTTTCTTTAAAAAAAAATAAAAATTAAAGAAGAAAATATTCTTAAAAAATTAGGGGCGGCAGGTGATACAATTTTTTAATTGTAATTAATCGCCTGACTTTACTAGTTAACTCATGATTTAAAAAAAGAAAAGAAAAGATTCTTAAAAAATTAGGGGCGTCAGGTGATTACATTTTTTAATTGTAATTAATCGCATGACTTTACTAGTTAACATATGATTTAAAAAAAAGATTATTAAAAAATTAGGGGCGTCAGGTGATTACATTTTTTAATTGTGATTAATCGCATGACTTCACTAGTTAACTCACGATTAAACAAATTTTTTTAGGTGTTACAAAATTCAAAATATAAACCCATAATTAATTATTTCAAGACTTTATATCGGGTGGCAGTGTTTATGTCCCACTATTATCATTCTTAATATTAGTGCTAATCACAATACTGTCAAATTGTAATATTTTTGATGTTATTCCTTAGACGCAATCCTCCAAGGTCAGCACTGACTCAACAGGCTCATTGTGGTCGAGGGAACATGAGGTCATCAGCCGTGGTAAACAGCTGCAGGGCCACAATTCTTTATCCCTTGACTCATCTTCTATTATCTTTCCACAATTTTAAAACTCTTATATTTTACCTTTAACAGGCTTTCCCCCTTCCCTCCATTTTTCATATCTCATTTAATTTGTATCCTCATCCCCCCTTCACCCATATCTTCATCCTCCTCCCCCGCTAGGTTTCAGGGGAACTTCTAATCCTGGTTGCTGATTAAAGATTACGCTTAAGAGCTGATGGTTTTCTCTTATGTGCCATTGGTGAGCTGCTGTTGTGCCGCTGCACCACCCACATGCAAACCCACCCCCAACAGCAGCCTGACCCCAAGGAAACTATCAAGGCATCAGCTGGAGGGAGAGATAGAGAAAAAAACTAATAATAACATGAGATGACACCAAAAAAAATCTATTTTGTTCTTTTGTGGGAAAAGAGTCAAAATCAGTGAAAATAAATAAATACCTTGCCCAGCAGAAAAAAAATGCAGGGAAGGGGTAAAAATGATCAAAAGTACAAACTATCTCTAATTCAAAACTATGCCAAATATGTTTTTCTTTGTATTGTTATTATTATTATTAAAATGACAATTTAGAATCTTCAGTTAACCGACCATGGATGTTTTGGCAATGTAGGAGCAGCCACAGAACTGTGAGGAATATATGCCATGAGTGATCTTAAGTGTCAATAAAAACTGAGATAGTTTTTTTTTAAAAAACAGGTTTGATGTTATTTTAAGCAACTGTAACATTTTGCACAGTGTGAAGATTTAATTGACTACTTTTTTTCACATATCGCTGGAGGGGGCCCGCATACCACTAGTGTAAGCCTGGCCAATCCTGACTTGCTTTGCCCGGATTCTTGAAGACCTTTTCACAGGGCATAGCAAGGTGCAAAAAAAAGAAAAATGAAAAAAAAAAGGTCACAAGTAGCTACAATACAACAACTAAACTTTGGCTGATGATAAAACAGGAGAGGAATTTTAAATTTGAGATTGAGTCTGAATCACCATTTTTGGCTGATTTCATCTGTTGAGAGGTTAAAAATTCCTCATCTTTTAATGGTCAAATCTCAGATAATTCCCTTACCTGCTATTGGAATCAGTTGCTCTTCAAATTTGGCGGGCAAAAAATGTTGATTAAAAAAAGCCTTTTTAATTAAGTGATTAATCAAAATTCTAAAATGTGATTAACCTGATTAAAACATTTAATCTTTTGACAGCTCTAATATATATATATATAAAAGAATACATTCAAATGTACTGAACATAAAATTAACTGACTGAACTTTGGCAGTGATTCTTGTTTTATGTCCCATATTTGAAGATTGGTCTACTTGCAGAATAGCTCTTATATGTTCTTAAATTCAAAGACAGCCCAACCACATATTTTAACCAAACCTGATAATGAGTTTATTGGTATAAGATCGATGACGATCGAGCGATGAAATGAGAGGAAGACCTAAGAGAAGGTTGATATATAGGAAGGAGTAGGACATGAGGGCAGGATGCAGAATTTACAGTAGGTGAAAGATTAGGAAAAGGAAGGATGAGGCTCTGTAGCGACCTCTACTGGGTCTAAACAAAAAGACTAAAGATTACAAACGACCATCAGATCAACTATATAGCCAACATTTTGAAGATGGTGTTTCCATTACCAGTAAAAGTGCATGCTGAAATACAGCAGTGTGCTTTAAATAACAAAATGAAAAAGAAGTGTAAAAGTGGAAGATTGTGAGAGCTGGTTCCCCTTTTTGTTAGCTCACTCAAGCTTAACGGCACACTCCCAACTTCCTCGTCCAAGTCGCAGTTGCACAGCAGTGCTCCTGATCTTGAAGCACACAGGCAAATGGAAGCTGCAACGAAATGAGGAATAATTTCGGTCCCGGGACTCTGGCAGAAGAATCGCTATTTTGTTAAACTCGTCGTCGTAGGAGTGATCGGTGAGTATTTCATTTATTTATCTTTTCTATTAAGGACCGTGACGTCACCGTTGAGCCAAAAAAGCCCAAGTGTGCTCAAAAATAAAATAAATTAACATTCTGAATTACTATTCGTGATCAATAACAAATTGACTGATTAGTTTCAATGTATCCGAGCATCAACAAGATGTTAGCGTGCACGTAGCCTTGACTGGATGCTATTACAGTTTAAAACAATGTTCTATCCTGTGAAAGATTCAATCAAGATGAGCCTAAATTATATTTTCCGTAGTCCATTGGGACTAAAATAGACGTCGTGTTTCACGGAGGAGTTTGAGGGTTTTAACACTGTTCCCAATGTGTAGTTTCTTATGAATAAATCTCATGCAAGGAGGCCATAAATGCACTGTCCATCCCTCAAGCCAACATTTATTTTAATTGGAAGAAATCCTCTGTATGATGTGAAATATATTCTTAAAAATGCCAACGTTACATCATACCACAAGCCACTGCTAATTCTATGCCTACTTGATACTTTTATTTTTATTTTTCTAGGAAGGTGACAAAATGGGAAAGTGGGTCATTCAAGTCTATATTTTAGCATAAAACTAAAACGGCAATTATGAAGACCATAATCACCATATATATATATACTGTATATGAAAAGTTGTAGGCCTATACCTAAAAAAACAGTAAATTCTTGTTCACAATATGTACAACAATCCATTACAGGAGCAGTTGTGGTATCAGTGTGTATTTTGTGTCGACCATGTTTCATGTTGACATGCTCAATTTTTTTTTAAAAGGAATTAGTCGGTTTAATTTTGCTACAATTGTAATTTGATTGTAAAGGATGAATTTTACCTTTGAGTTTCAGGTTCTATTAAAGTCCCTCGTTTTCCAACTTTTTGTGTAATTTTCTTCTAAATACTTATGAGCTCATGTTGCGTAATAGCATGCGATTTCTCATATTATTCTCATATTATGAACTAAAATAAGGCATTACTTTCTGTGTGTTATCCTTTTCAAGGGCTTGTGATATATTTGCAATGGCCAAATATGCATAAATTCAACTTCTTTATGTTGGTGAAAGAATAGAAAAGACTTGGATGTGGCCAAGTAAAGCCCCCCCCCCCCCTCCCCTACTGTTAAATGCTGATAATACCAGGCTGACATATGATACCACTATTGCAAATGATTATAAATATGTTACCCATTAATGTTTGGAGCCAGGATGGAAAATAAATTGTGTTAAATTTTGTCAATGATTCACAACACTAACGTCTAAATATTTCCACCCATAGCTCATAAACGCAAAAAAAAAAAAAACACACACACAATATAGACATCCACTTATGCACTTGAGTATTAGAACAAAAAATCATGAACTCCACATTGATTCTAAATAAATCATTGGCATAACTCAACAGGATTGTCAATTCCACCTCAAAATGGGCCAAAATGACTGATTCATTGTTCATTTCGTTGAATCTAATAACTAACCAACATTTTTAATTTGTATTCTTAGCACACAGAAATAGCAATAGATCAATAGGAGGATAATTTCCAGTTCATTTTGAGGGCAAAAATCAAAGACGTCTAGTGTATCTGGTTTCCTTATTTGCAGGTGAGGGTATCGTAAACCTTGTGATATGTTGGAGGAAAGAGTAATAACACAAAGCGAAGGTTTTGTTGTTATGATTTTATGACCCTGCAGATCATATGCCGCTAACAACCATACTCCACAGATCAGTGACCCAGGCCAGTGGTGGTGTCATTCACATACATCGTACTTGTTCACACCTGTAGGTTCATTTAAAGTTAATTTCTTTTCTCACATTCTGTCCTTCTTCCCTTTTTTTTTTGTTCACCTGAATATCCTCTTCTGTCGATTGCCAAGTTCCTGTTCCTTGGTTGGACATCTTTGGTAAAGCTCATCTGAAACCAATTTCCCCCTTCCATTTTATATGATCTGTCACAATAAAGCATGCATGCAACATGGTGTTGCCACAAATATGCTTTATTTTACTATTGTTACAAAAGTGTCAGTGTTTTAGCTTACACATGTATGTAGTACAATATGATATTTGTAAAAGGAACGTAGCCACTCCACCTAATTTCTGTAAGAGGGGTATTGAATGAGAAAACCCATCAAACCGTCAATTTATTTTCTATACTGCTTTTTATGTTTAGGGTCATGGAGAGATGGAACATGTGCCAGCTGACTTCAAGCAAAATACTTTGCCAGTAGATTTCAAGGCATATATAGAGACAGACATTTACATGCACATTCATTCTGGGAAATGAACACATTACATGTCGGAAAGGCAAAGTTCGGAGGAAATCTGAAGACTGTGAAAAACAACTACAAACAATTAAAAACGTATTAACAGCGCATCTAAGGTGTGGCGCAAATGCCGGTGTATACTGATTTTTGTTTGCCAATTGTGCCAAGTTGAGCCTTCTGCTATCGTGAGGATGTGCACTTGGAGTTGGAAACCCGAGGGAGTGAACATTTGGTGGCAGAAAGTCAGTCCAAACGAGGGATGGGCAGATGCATGTGGCCTGAAAACGCACGTTGAGTGGCCCCTTTAGTCATAAAAAAAATTTGGGAAATATAATTTGTTTATGTATTTCTTTATTTAATTAATTCATTAATTAATGTAGTTTACAAATCCCCCCAAATCATTTTTTTTTTATTATTATTATTATTTTTTTAAAGCTGATAAGCATAGGGAAAAAATAGGGGAAATGGGGGACGGGGGTGAAATCAAAGAAAAAAAAACTTTCGCTCCCGGCTGTTTTACTGGATTTTGACTGATTTTACAAAGCCCACAGAATATTGTGCTTTATTGCTATAAAAAGTTGGAACATGCCAAAAGAAAGATTAGAGTCTCTTCTTTTATCAGGACAAAAAGTATATTTGTATCTGTTTCCATTTTTGCAGCAATTAGCATTAGATTATAGCTAAATTTCATCATTATTCACAAATCTGTTTTAAACGCTGGGGAAAAGAGCTTTTTGCAACATGGCCCTGGTTTATCTATACTCTGCTGCCACCTACTGGCCGTTTTTTTGTAATAGCTACCATTGCTTTAAGCAATCTCTTCAGCTCAGAGGCTGCATCAAAGCCTTCTGTATGCTCTAGCATAAAAAAAAACCCATAAAAAACATAAATACATTTGTGGGACCATTGCAATATTTAAAAAATAACATTTTTATACATTTTTGGGAGCAAATGAGTTGATGACCTGGGCTAGTGGGAATTAAGGAGCTGCTTGTGTGTGACCACTCCCACAGTGTTGGCCTGTACTTGGAAGCAACATTACCAATATTCTACCCTTAATTGTATTAGTATGGAACTGCATATGAATACCTGGAAAAATAGATTAAGTTAATGCAATCGTAATGTATGAAGAAATAAACAATAATGTCTGAGGCATTGATTTGATGCACTATTTCTAGTAGTATGCAAAAAAACACTGCTGGTTTGGTTGAACAGTGCCAATGCACTTGACCACTCATGTATGAACCAAAATGAAACTTGGTAAGAAATAACAGACAGCTCATCTCTTTTAGGGATTTACTTAACATTGTCACCACTTTGGCTCGCAAAGGTAGCCTCTGTTCCTGTTCACTCCGGATTATAGTGCTTTCCCTTGATACAGCAGGAAGTTGTGGATAAAGTCAGATGAACTTGCTCGCAAAGATAATTTATGGCCCCGGCCCCCGCTTATCTTGCTTGTTGGCAGAGAGTGCCAGCCCATGTGCCTTTAAACACTACCATGAAGTCATCCATACTTTGCTTGTAAATGGATGGCACCAGGAAACAAAGCATCTGAAAAGATGACAACATTTGGTCATATTTGTCAGAACAGTCATTACAATTCTATCGATGATTATTATTAAAATGAATACATTGGCGTAACAGCAGGAATCTCTTAAAACATGATAGTTGATATGGAAAGCCTACATGTTTGAATGAAATTTCTTATGTTAACACCTCTAATAACGATGGTAATAGTAGTACATATATCAGCTGATATAATTTTATGAATAAGTAATTAGTCAGTTAGAAAATTATGATTTTCCCATAGATATTCTAGATATTTACTCATTTCAACTCACAAAGGGACATAAACTACTGAGTAGTAGTACTATGTTATCATTTAATGTTTTACATCCAATAAATGAAAAAAATATATATTTCATAGCCAACTCTAAACTTTAATTACATTAACATAATTGTTGATACTTAACCATGAAGTGACATAATTTGCCATTTAGTTGAGCACATTTTCAGTTTTTTTTGCAGTATCAAGTAATCAAATTTTGTCTATTAGTGTCTGATTTACAAAGTAATAAATCCCCACCTCTAGTTTACATTCTTCCTTGCAGCCCATCCTTCTAAACACATTCACTTGAAGCCTTAAAGCAGTTTAGTGTGGTTGTATGCAATCATTTATCTGCCAACAGTATTTGAGCTGATTGGCTCTGTTCTAAGGAAGCTGTAATCAATGAAAATGTCAAGCAAACCACACTCCAGAATTGCATGGTCAGTCAGCTGACTACATAGAAGTCAAGTCATAAGGAAAATTTGACCTCCATATATCATATCTTGTGATATTCTGGTTTTAAGTCACATTTTAGACATACAGTATTGCCAGCACATACATATTTTACAAAGAAGGATGTGAAAAAAAAGAAGAATACATTCTCATAAGCGTCATACTTACTGTAAAGTACGTGCTCTGATGGAGCTCAATGAACGTTCCAGTCCAAGAGGGTATTAATATGAAATGATGGTACGTGCTCAAGCAGCATTCTTACAAGCCATACAAGTGCAAAACTAAGTTAACCCCTATTATATTATTAGTGATTTAAAAAAAAAAAGAGAAAACACTCAGGCTTTACTTTATGATGAAAGTGGAACATGTAGTCTATTGAGTCAAATTATTATGCATTTAGCTTTGCATTTTACTTAAGACATTAAACTATCAACCTACCATTTTACAACAAAACAACAAGCAGATATTGCATAGAAGGTCTTTGATGGCATTTAAAAGCTGTCTCTTCTTCTTTCCTTCTCAGCCACCAGGACATCATCATGGGCTGTGTGGGCTCAAAGAAGGACCAAGAGCATCTTCAGAAAGGGAACAATGAGGTGCAGAAAAGTGCACAGACAGCCCACTACGTCAAAGATCCCACATCAGGAAATTCTAAAGCTGTAAGCCATCACTGTAATAGAAATACAGTTAAATCTGACCCAAGAAAATCCATCTATCCGATCCATAATCGCTATACAAAGGTTCTTGCTGCTGCCTATTCAATGAACTATAAGAATCCGTTCAAGGGTGCTGCTCAACCTTTTATTTGTTTGTGTTTCAGATTAATTAATAGGAATCTTCCCATAAGGAATAATAGAAATAAAATTCTTCCCAAAAGGTTTACATACAGGTTATAGTGGTTACAAAAAAACATTGTAGCAGAGGTAATTAATTGTCTGCAAGTACAAAAATAAGTTGCTGAAATACAGTCGAAACACAAATGGAATGCCCTAAAGGTTGAAAAATTTGGAATTCAATCAAATTTTCGGAGGAAAAAGTAGTTCATAAACCTCCACAAATGCTGTGAGACTTCTGCATTTTTTTTTTTTTTTGCTTCAATAGATTCCTGCGGTAGTATTGCGATTGACATTTGAGGTTCGACTGCAACAGATAGTCACAGCAAAACTTGAAAACAATATAAAGTGTAGCAAACTGCACATTTAATGAACACCATTTTCTGTGATAAGACCTTCTCATTGTCTTATTTCCCTTAAAGGACCATGTTGTGCATTTTATATATAACCCGTGGTCTCCCGGGCGGGAAGTGGGTTTGCGCCACATGCGCTTACATAGTTGCCTTCACGGAAACTTTCTGGGGCGGGGACAAGAGAGCGAGAGAGAGAGAGAGAGAGAGAGAGAGAGAGAAAAGCTGAGTACGCCATCAAACACTCACGAGCGATGTTACGACCCGCCATCTACAGCGTACAAGAATTGGAAACGTGTGCGCAGCACCCGGCCACGGGCTACGGCGCACTTCTCTTTAATGACCGGCGTACGTCATGTGATGCACGCCAGTCATTGACGCAAGAGCAAACGCAGAAGTATAAACAAGACTTTACTCGACAGCGACACTATTTGCGGATAATAATTAATTTGTTGTTATCAATTAGGTGGAATTGGACAATTTCCCACGGCACACCAGACAGTATTTCACGGCACACTGGTGTGCCGGGGCACAGTGGTTGAGAAACACTGCTCTCTATCGCTTATCCTCACTAGGGTTGCGGGTTTGCTAGGACAGTGGTTCTCAACCGTGGTCCTCAAGTACCCCTCTCCAGCCTGTTTTCCATGTCTCCCACAGCCAACACAGGTGTGTCAAACAATCAGCTTACCAGCCCTCTCTGCATGAAGCCTGATAACAATCCTCAGTTGTGTTGGCTAGGGAGACATGGAAAACAGGCTGGATAGGGGTACTCGAGGACCGGGGTTGAGGAAAAGTGTGCTAGAGCCAAGCCCAGTCGACTTTTGGCAAAAGGCGGGTTACACCCTGAACAGCCAATCTCAGGGCAGATATAGATAAATATCCATCGATCCATTATCTACCGCTTATCCGGGGGCCGGGTCGCGGGGGGAGCAGCTTTAGCATGGAAGCCCAGACTTCCCTCTCCCCAGGCACTTCAACCAGCTCCTCCAACGGGATCCCAAGACGTTCCCAGGTCAGCCGAGAGACATAGTCTCTCCAGCGTGTCCTGGGTTGTCCCCGGGGCTTCCCGCCAGTGGGACATGCCCGGAACACCTCTCCAGTGTCCAGGAGGCATACGAACCGGAGGAGTAGCGGCTCGACACTGAGTCCCTCCTGGATGACCGAGCTTCTTACCCTATCTCTAAGGGAGAGCCCGGACACCCTGTGGAGGAAACTCATTTCGGCCGCTTGTATCCGGGATCTTGTTCTTTTGGTCATGACCCAGAGCTCGTGACCATAGGTGAGGGTAAATCGAGAGCTTTGCCTTTCGGCTCAGCTCCTTCTTTACCACAACGGACCGATACAGAGTCCGCATCTCTGCAAACGCTGCACCGATCCGCCTGCCGATCTCCCGATCCAACCTACTCTCACTTGTGAACAAGACCCCAAGATATTTGAACTCCTCCTCTTGGGGCAGGATCTTATCCCCGACCCGGAGAGGGCACTCCACCCTTTTCCGACTGAGGACCATGGTCGCGGATTTGGAGTTGCCGATTTTCATCCCAACCGCTTCACACTCGGATGCAAACCGCTCCAGCGAGAGTTGGAGATCACAGCTTGATGAAGCCAACAGCAACACATCATCTGCAAAAAGCAAAGATGCAATGTTGAGGCCACCAAACCGGACCCCCTCAAACGCCTCGACTGCGTCTAGAAATTCTGTCCATAAAAGTTATGAACAGAATCGGTGACAAAGGGCAACCTTGGCGGAGTCCAACCCTCACTGAAAACAAATTTGACTGAGATATAGATAAATAAACATCACATTTGAGAATAATTTCAGTCTTTAACTATAAGAATGCGCCCATTTTTTATAATGTGACCGTCAAATTTCACTTCCCTCTAGATTTGTCAAATGTCCTTGAGAAAGATAAAGCACTGTCTTAAAATGCAAAGTGGAATTTCCCCACTTTTATCCTTTGCGCTGCTTTAAAGAAAACGTGAAGTTACATGATAAAAATAAAAAGTCAGTCGGGTTGAATTGGTTGTTGTCTTGCAATATGGCTAGATTTATGTCCAGGGAATTCGGCTATTGGGAGGACTTTGATGTGTGTCATGGGTAGCAGTACACTGTTGCTATCTATCAAGTGTGGTTCCCCTGGCCGTTGCTTCCTGTCTTTCACCCAAAGTGAAGAAAGAAGAATTGACGAAAGCAGAAGCAGTATCAAGAAAGCATGAGATGCGTGATTAAAACCTCACTATTGAGCAACAACTAAGATAAGTCAACCAGTAGCTGCAGCATGATAGCACACGCAGCTAGTTTTACTTCCTGGTTGCTTTTTATATACTTAGCAAGTGAAAAACTATCAGCAGGACTCTGATATTTAAGGTTGATAAGAAGAAGTCCTTCCTGTCTGTCAAATGAGTGCTTGTACTTGCAAAATGTTTGTTTCACACGATGTCTTGCTTATAAGGTTATTGAAATCCACATTTTGAATTGTCTCTTTTCTTTATCGGTCCACAGAGCAAAACGCCATCCAGTGCAAACATAACAGATGGTTCGTACCACCCTCTCTTTACACTTTACTGCTTCTGCTTTATTGTCACCCTCGTCTACTTGTATTTGCATCTTCTACAATGTATCACAATGCATGGCCTGGCACGTATGCAATGTTGCCCAGCACCATTTAGGGCAGTACACACAAATAAGCAAGTTCAACACAGAAAGTAAAGAGAGTAGTTTTGCCTAACATTAGAACCGTGGAACCTCTAACATGTTTTTTAGCCACCTCATTATCATTGTTTTGTACAAGAAATAATGGAATTAGAATACTATCAACCCAACCTCTGGACTTACAACCCAATAACCCCAGACATAAGTACAATTACAACATATCAACAGAACTAAAAAGCAAGACTAAAAACAGGACTAATTGCTACACAAGCAAGGATACACCATCGTTGGGGCACGTCCACGCCAGGAGCCAAGGACTCCACCACAGGGAGGACCCCAGCCCAGGAACACTGGAGCTAAAACAATGAATAAAAGAGTGAAACAAATTACAAGAGATACATAAAACTAAATACAATCAGAATACGATACACTGAACTAAAAATGTGGGTCTTGAACCTCCCTTTTAAAATATCAACATTCACTGCAGCCCTGAGGTCCTCTGGCAGGCCAAGAAATTGAAATGCTGCCTCACTGTGGGTACGTTTAGTTCTAACTTTTGGAATTGTTAAAAGGCTAGCGCTAGAGGCCTTCAGAGTCCGCGAGGATTGATATGGTAAAAGCAGATCAATAAATATGAGAGACCTAGACCATTAAGAGCTTTATAAGTCAATTAGATAACCTAAAAATTGATCCTTAAAGACACGGAGCCAATTCAGCAACTTTATAATAGGTGTAATATGCTCCCTCTTTCTGATCTTTATCAGCACACAGGCTGCTGAATTCTGTAGGAATTGAAGAGTAGAAACCGTTTTCTTAGGAAGACCAGAAAGGAGAACATTACAGTGATCAATACTAGACTAGAAATAAAAGCATGCATTAGCTTCTCTGTGTTAAAAAGGGGGGCGCATGGTGACTCTGGAGTTTTCAGACAGCTTCAACATTTTAGAGTGAAACACAGGTATACAGTATACTGGGCAAAAGTCAGATTTTCGTTCATGGGCTGAATTTTCTTACTTCCTAGTTTTTTGGACTACAGCCAGCTAAAAGAAAATATCACTAATTATATTAAATAGGTTCTATTGCTATTGCTTAAAGGGACTACACCATGGTATTTTAAGCCTTCCACAGTTAACTATAGGCATATAATGATGAGATCTTACCTTTGACACAATCGCGATGTAATTTCTTATGAAATATGAGTTATTTCGGTGGCTATTTTTCCTACCCGGAAGTCAAACGCTCGGTTCAGTAAAACCCCGCCTCTCCCCCTGTGGCTGCCGCGCCCCCCTCTCATGACGTCGTTCGAGCCGGCTGCTTCGCGCAACGCCTACGAAACATTCAAATGGGTTTTAAGCCAATTTTTAAAATGGACTCTAAATTTCACGGGCTGCTAGATGTCTGCGTTTGGTCACGCAAGCCATCAATTCTTGAATAAACATTTGAAACAAAACGGGTCCTTGTCGCGAAGAGGAGGGGAGCAGTGACGTTAGAGGGAAAAAAGAAGCACAGCAGCAGGTCGCGAACCCGCGCCCAATTGCTTATGGGGTGAGCGCACTATCCACTAGACCAGAGGTGGGCAATCTCGGTCCTCGAGGGCCGTAGTCCTCCAGGTTTTGGAGGTTTCTCACTTCCAACACAAGCTGATTCCAATCAATAGGATCGTTATCAGGCTTATGCAGAGCTTGCTGATGAGCTGATCATATATCAGCTGTATTGGAGAAGGGCAACATGCAAAACCTGCAGGACTTCGGCCCTCGATGCCCACCTCTGCACTAGACCATCCATTCATAGAACTTTATCATTGGTTGCTTTGAATTCATTTGGACAGAATGTTTATTGATAAAGGATACTTTTGTCAATATCCCATGAAGGGAGGTCTCAGAGAGAGTGGGCGTACGTTTAGTCCGCAGAGGCGGTGCGGGGGGTGGGGCCGCGCGCAATGATGTCAAACCGCGCCAACAGCTCGTTTTCTCCGGTTGGGAGGGGCTGGTGCTTGGAGAGCAGAATAACCTAGAATTTCTCATACAGGGGCGAATGGAGGAAAACACAACTTGGGTCATGTTTTTTGTGAGGAATTAGCTTTTTAACATGGCTAAAAGCTCCAAAAAGTTGATTTTTCATGTTGAAGTCCCTTTGAGTGTAAGAGAAGTTCACACCAAATACTTGAGTGGGAGTTGTTTTCTTTTCAATCTATTTTATTAAAGACACTCATGTATGGACATTGCCATGAAACAAATGTAAGGATGGCTATTCATCCATGAGCACTTAAGAATACACAGACAAATTTCTCTTCTTCTCTCATGTCGACGCAGAAGACAACATTGCTATATCACTGTACGATTATGATGCCATTCATGATGGAGACCTTGGCTTCAAGAAAGGGGACAGACTTAAAATTTTGGAGGAGTGAGTAGAGTCACCAGTAACATATAATTACTATCTTGTTGTTTGAAATCAATTCCTTTAAATAAATATCCTTGGTTGTCTTTTTCTATAGATCAGGGGAGTGGTGGAGAGCGATGTTAATCAGTACAGGTCAAGAAGGCTTCATCCCCAGCAATTATGTTGCTAAAGACACCCTGGAGACAGAGGAGTAAGTAGGCTTACACAATTAACGATATGATCTTACAATAATCATCTAAAAACAATGAGAGTGCTTGAATGGCTTGTAATAGGAGGATGAGTGCCTTTTTAAGGTCTATAATGTCAGTGTTCACATCCTGCAAAGTAAATTCTGACTGAGTCTGAGTAAGTTTGACTCTATTTAGAGTGGATAGACTCAGTTTGATAGTTTACACTTGTTTTTATAGTTTACACTTGGAAAAAAGTAAAATAAAGAATTTGGGGGCGGGGGGGCACTCAAGGGTTGAGGAATGACCTCACGACCTTCAGCTTAGGAGACTGCCACACTACCAACTGAGATTTGCCCCCCCTACTGTTTTCTTATATCCTAAATGAGACCAAACACATTGTTTTTGGTCTCTGGGAGTTATGAAGATTCCAGCTGACACGAGTGATATACGGTACTAACACACAGCAGGGGCTGCGTGGCTCAGGGAGTAGATCAACTGTCTCCCAAGCTGAAGTTCGTTTCTCAACCCTTGAGTGATTTTTATTTTTTTCCCAATTTTTATTTTACTTTCTTCCAAGTGTAATTACTTTAAAACTGAGTCTCTTTGGTCCCACTCTAAATAGAGTCACATTTGCTCTACATAATTTACTGTGTATGATTAAAGGCAAGTGGTGGCACCAAATTTGCCAACAGTTTTATTTCTTATTACTAATTGGCTTGACTTCATTAGCGTTTGACAACATATTTGTCACCTAACAAATATATGCTTACCACAGTCCATGTGTATTTACCCCAGTGCGCTTAAAAACTAAATTAAAAAGCACAATTATATAGTAATTATTACAACTTATTTCTAATTTAATGTAATAAGTCATAATAGCACTAAATGAATAGGAAATTTTGGTAACCACCAGGGAGCTACAGTTCAGACGACAGATTTGGCCTGAAACGCAAAATCAAAAGATGCCTACATGTATATGAATAATACACATTCTACAAACAACACTGGTTCACAACAATAAACATTTGTGTCACTTTGAGTCACCAAATCATAAAACCTCAGTCCAAATATTTCTGGACTTAAATAACCTACTTGGTTTGTATTACGCTGCATTTTTCATCAATGTTGAGCTCAAATATTATTTTATTTCAATAGGCTAATTTAGCATAGCAGTAAAGTAAAGTAAAGTAGAAGGACAACACGCAGCTTGAAAGGAAAGAGAACCTTGTTTTGGACTGAGATGTGGTTTTGCTCTAATGGCTGTTTCCTGTTGTTTAGATGGTTCTTTAAGGGCATCAGCAGGAGAGATGCTGAGAGGCAGCTGCTGGCCCCTGGGAACAGAGTAGGATCGTTTATGATCCGAGACAGTGAAACAAACAAGGGTGAGTTTAGTATGGTACAGTACATTCAAAACTAGGTGGAGCCCACACTTCAACCAAAGCTAAACGGTCCAAATGACTTATAGCACTAAGTTGTGTAACTTAATCGATACCTAATTATGCATACACATTAGGCATGGGCCGATATTAGATTTTGACGGTATGATAACCGTGAGCAAAAATATTACGGTGTCACGGTATCACTGTATTAACATTACAGTTCTAAAATGTCATTTTTTGAACTATTTGGGTAAATAAAAACAGCTTTTTTTTTCATTCAACATTCTATTTCATTTTTAAACTAAATATAGAATATTTGGTACATTAAGAAACGTCTACCATGCTAAGTTTGAATAAATAAATGTAGACATTCTTCTTGTTTGGATTATTCTTAGCAAGTCACAGTGTCCCATCATTGGTGAGCTATTTTTAGAACAGACCCAAGGTTACTCAATGTGCTTGGGGACACACTTTCACCTACACAAGTATACTTATTATGTATTTATTTATTTTAAGGACAATAAGCGTCCTTCCTTATCCCCACCTCTCTCCATTCTTATTGAAACCTTGATTTTTTTTAAAACCATGGTAAATCGTCAAACCAGTTATCGCCCCATGCCTAATACGCATATATTTTGTCATTAAGGGAGACGTGCCATCCATTATATTTTGTTTTTGAGTTTCCAGCCCCAGGTATCCTAATCTTAAGAATTACAGCACATTTACCCTAGATTTTCAAGCCGTTTTTGATCAAATGAAAAAAATAAAAATAAAACTGAAAAAAAAATGTCATTAATGAAATAAAATAAAAATGAAAATTCTTAAAAAAAAAAAAAATTAATTAAACTTTATGTTTATCAAGATAACTAGAATTAACTATAATTACAGCAAAAATGACCTTTGTTTTCATCTTTGTTAAAGTGTGTAGAATTTAGTGACATATAGTTGTGAACTAATAGAATGCAACAATGAAGTTAGAAGCGCGTGCATTTTGAAGCACACTCACTATGGAGTCTCAGAGAGACCACACTTTGTAAACCTACCACTAATTACTAAGTTTGTGAAGTTCTTCTCCTTTGGGTATCCGGAGCAGAAAGATGGTGGGGAAACGTGTAAGGCGCGGCGAGGCATATTGAGCGATTACTAGACCTATTGTTTGTAATTTTTTTTGTACTTTGAGGTGATAGAACATATATTTTTTTAGCATAATATCGAAATTAATTGTGGGTTTTTAAAATAAATGAACATTGAAAAATGTAAAAATTCTGCACACTGAGCTTTTGCAACAATTAGGTTCTAAGTGGTCTAAAAAGTCCACAGATTATTACGAACTATAGTACAGATATTCACAGACTTTAATTTTAACACAAATTCAATTGAGGAAGTACTTAAGTTCTTTAAACCGAGAGTGCAAACAAAACAGTGTAAATGTGATCATCGTAAAAAGTAGAGTATGGACAATTGTAGTTTGTTATTGTTTTACAAGAACAAGTTTGGTTTGAACAGTTTAATTGCACACAGTTGGCATGGGTATAAATCTATAACGCTTGTTAAGTGTAAGCCAGAATGCTTGTACTGTATAAGTTATGTAAAAAGGAACTGTAAACTAAGACTTCTCAAAAGTTCAGTGTGATAAAAAAAACAAAAGTGGGTGGATCCAGTGCATGGAAGCATGCAAAGCAAGGCAGTAATGCTGGCTTAGAATGATTATTAACAAAAAGGAAAACAGTTGTACTGCACACGTAGGCTAAGTTAAAATATTCTAAAGCAAGTTTGAGTGGATGGGTTTTGAGCAGTGATTTAATGGGTCTGCTGTACTCTAGGTGCTCATGGATGTGCCAAGTGCCAAGCACAAAAGGCTTGATTTAACATGACTTTAAAGTGATATGATGACTGATGAAAAATATTAGCATTAGCATTAAAGGTCCTGTGTTTTTTTCTCTCTCTGACCACAGGAAGCTTCTCCCTGTCTGTCAGGGACAGTGATGGCCCATCTGGTGACACTGTTAAACATTATAAGATCCGTATGCTGGACAATGGAGGATTTTACATCTCTCCCCGGATCACATTCAACACCCTGCAGGACATGGTCAAGCATTACAAGAGTGAGTATTATATAAGTTTTCAGTTTGAGGAACTAGGCCTGAACGTGCATGTGTGACTCGCTGTGACAATAAGAACAATAAACAAAAATGCAATTAATTCATAAGCCCATGAATTAGTATGTGTCAGATTGTGGTTGCAATACATGTTGTACTTCTGAATGCTAAATTTACAGTCTCATTAGACCTTAAAGCTACTGAACGCAGAATATTCCATTTCGAATCGCTTCTGGCGAAAAATGAAACTGCGCATACCGTTCTTCACATACACACCACGCACATTACGTCACATCCGCAGACAGGGCGCGGGAAATTCAAACCCAAATCCAGTCTGAAAACTATTGGCCAGAGTCTTGCAGGAGTACCCATTGTGTACAGCTAAAGTGTTAATCTACTTATTAGAAGGCATTTCAGTCATAAATGGTCAAATAAAAAGCTTATTGTAAAGTTATTTTGGGGGGTAAAGTTCCATATTGCAGCTTTAAGTGAACTATAAAACTTTTTTTTTTCTCTTATATAATAAAATAAAGTTATACTCTAATAAATGATAATGAATCTATTTCTTATTCTCTCTAGAGCAAGGCGATGGCCTTTGCCAAACCCTGACCAACCCTTGCCTGAGTCCTAAACCCGAGAAGCCCTGGGAGAAAGACGCCTGGGAAATCCCAAGGTCATCACTAAAGCTGGAGAAGAGGCTCGGTGCTGGCCAATTTGGAGAAGTCTGGCTGGGTACAACACATTCCAGCACCTTTCCCACTCTGCTGGTGATGTCTGTTAAAGTTGAACGTCTTGCTTGAAATGTTTTGTGTTCAGCTACATACAACAAACACACCAAGGTAGCGGTGAAGACCATGAAACCTGGAAGCATGTCGGTCGAAGCCTTCATGGCTGAGGCCAACCTGATGAAGTCTTTACAGCATGACAAACTGGTGCGACTCCATGCTGTGGTCACCAAGGAGGAGCCCATTTATATTATCACTGAATTAATGGAAAAAGGTTTGTGTTCATCTCGTCACACTAAAACGCTGTTTTAACTGTAGTTCAAACCCAAGCAAAGAATTCTTGTAATGGAAAATAAAATGGAATGCAAGGTTGTACATGCTAACCATGTAGCATCTTCTGAATACTTAACCAGAATGACATTTTTGCTGCATTCTAAACGGTGCAATCTCAATGTAAAAAAAAAAAAACATGACCTCACACCAACCTTAGTAAATGTTATAAAAATAGTTAAATATGCTTAAAAGTTGCAAATATGTGGATTAAAAAAAAATCATAATCTTTTGCTAGTATGTCCCATTTTTGAGTGGGAAAAGTAACATAACTTCACGGGTTTCCATGTAGAACAAGTTATGATAAAGACCGCAGTTTAAGATAACTAGTGACTACAGATAGACATAGTTTAAAGCAGTGGTGTCCAAATTCGGTCCTCGGGGGCCGGTAGTCCTGCAGGTTTTGGAGGTTTCCCTGCTCCAACGCACCTGTTTCAATCAACAGGATTGTTATCAGGCTTAGTAGAGCTTGCTGATGAGCTTCAGCTGTGTTGGAGGAGAGAAATATCCAAAACCTGCGGGACTACCGGCCCCCGAGGACCGAGTTTGGACACCACTGGTTTAAAGTAAACTATATTTTACTTAAAGCTTTGCATTTACTTTTGGAACGGCTGTTGTGGTGTCAGATTTCTTCATTGCAATAATGTCCTGGCTTCTATTTCCTGTCTAGCCCAACTTTTAATGATGTTTCATTGTACGTTTATGGTCAAAGGTCAGAAATAATTAACTTCCTGTTTTGTTTTGTTTGAAGGCGGTATTAGTTGATCGCAATACTCCTACAATATTAAACCAATAATGAAAAATCAATTCTTTAAGCAAAAGTAGGGAAAAATTGTGAGTGACAAATTTGTTTGTTGCTCCGTGTAAGTAGTCTTCTTCATGGAGAAGAGTGTCGGGAATGGACAGCCGGACTCTACCAATTATATTGTAGTGCAGCCGGGATGGTTTTATTGTGATTCAATGGCAAAAAGAGAAAGTCTATGTTTGTATTCACATCAAAATATAGAGGGTCCTAACACCACATGGGGGCCACCCCTACACAAAGTTACTTATAAATTGTTTGTATATTTAAATTCATAATCTGCTAACCCCAAAAAATGCAAATGGATTTTATTTATCTTTAGAGTGTAAGGTATTTCCCTATAAATTACAATGAATCATCCATTTACCAAAACAGTTGCCAGAAGAATACCAAGATGATAACTTTCTCTTCACTGCCATTGATGAAGGTTAGCAGTTACAGCATGCATTTAAAGCACAGTTTCCAATTTTCTGTCTTCATGCATACAGGTAGTTTATTAGATTTCCTCAAGAGTGATGAAGGCAACCGCATCCCACTTCCCAAGCTCATCGACTTCTCAGCCCAGGTACCGGTACCAGGTTCAGTCACATTAAGAGCTTCAGTCGTCTAATTAGAACATATGCACAGCTAATTTGCATATTGTCCAAGTCATGTGTCCTTTGGCAAGGCACTTCACACACATTTACTCCAGTGCTACTCACACTGGTTTATGAATGGTGCGAATGTTTGGTGGAGGTCGGCGGGGCCACGCTTACGTCAGCCTGCCCCAGGGCAGTTGTGGCTACTGAAAGTAGTTTTCCGCCACCACAATGTGAATGTGTGAGCGCACGAATATTGTATCCACTATAAAGCGTCTTTGAGTGTCTAGAAAAGTGCTATATAAATCTGATGCATTATTATTATTATTAGGGGTGTTAGAAAAAATCAATTCAGCAATATATCGCGATATTACAGCGCGCAATTCTCGAATCGATTCAATATGCGGCCGAATCGATTTTTAAACATACATTTTTTATGAGAATATTCAACAAAATGTCTTACTTGAGTTTAGGATTTACACATTAAGCATGGAAGAATGTTATATTAATGCAACATTAAGCCTTAATATTTGATTTCAGTGCTGTTCAAACATCAAACAAATAAATACATTTACATACAAATTACTGATTAGTATTTTCTAAATTTGAGTTAAAAAAAATCTCAATAATCAATTTATAGATTCGTATCGGGATTAATGGGTATCGAATCGAATCGTGACCTATGAATCGTGATACAAATCAAATCGGCAGGTACTAGGCAATTCACACCTCTAATTATTATTATTATTATTATTATTATTATTTTCTTAAAGGTGTGTTAAGACACGTTTTGCAATAGAATTCTGCTAGACTTACCTGGACAGTTAGTTATGTAGCGCTGTTTTAGCCTTCCTTGTTGCTGAACAAGTTTATCATTTGCTAATGACTCAAAAGTAGTTCAGTACGAAAGAGTTACAAAGTTAATGTATTTTCTTCTACAAGGAAAAAAAAAGCAGTTTTTTTATTATTATTTATTCATCGAGTATGTTTTTCCTTTTTAATATAATCTTAATAATCCTTTGTGGTTTATTGTTTAAATTTTTGGCTAACCAACATAACAACAGACAGCACTCCGTACCGTATAACTAACAAAAGGGGGGCCAACAGAAACTGAACAACATATTCTGCACTTAACTAAACAATTTTTTGATAATTTTATCACATCAGCTGCTTAGAATTATGTTCTTACTTTTTTTTACTGTCACTTGTTTATTCCTAGACGGCAGAAGGTATGGCCTTCATTGAGCAACGGAACTACATCCACCGAGACTTGAGGGCTGCCAACATCCTGGTCAATAAGTCTTTAGTATGCAAAATTGCTGACTTTGGCCTGGCCCGCATCATTGAAGACAATGAATATACAGCAAGGGAAGGTTCGACATTCTACAGTATTATTTAATTTTGTTTTAAACTATCTGAGATTGCATATGATGTAATAACCTTCCAGCAGCAGCCAGGGTTTTTCATTTTTAAGAAAGAGTGATTTGAGAAATGGGCTGAACCTCAATATGAGGTTTACCATGAATGCAGAAGAAGATGATATGTGGATTGCAAGCTTGAATATTATTTTATGTTTCTCCAGGTGCAAGATTTCCCATTAAGTGGACAGCCCCTGAAGCCATCAACTACGGCTGTTTCACGATTAAGTCAGATGTCTGGTCTTTTGGCATTTTGCTGACAGAGATCATCAGTTATGGACGTACACCATACCCAGGTAACAGCTTCAACGTTGATGCACTACAGTGTTTCCTCGCAATATCACTATTCAACATTGAAGCCACCACTATATCATATTTTTAATGTGTTTTTACATTATACATTTAGCCTACTTATATACTGTTGTGCTCTCTCACATGAGAAAGGAGAGCCACAGTCATTTATTCATTTATTGAACACCGGGAGAATCGTACTCATACAGGAGCTGCTGTTGGCCACAGCTTGCTGCCACATGCTCACGCTGACTCACAGATGTCACACATGATACCGGCCCCTACTCTTAAAATCATATGCATGTTTCTAACACAGGCACTACAATATGTACAGTATTTTCTCTACATTTTATGCTTGCATTTTTTGTGTTCAAATACATTTACAATGTGTTTAAAAAAAATTCTGTGTTTAAAGCTCATGGGAGAGGTTTAACTATAAATGTAATGTTATTTATTTGCTGTCTTTATATCGCCGATTTTTGCGGAAGCTAGTCATCTGTGTTCACACCCACAACGGCATAAACGCCTATTTCTTTGAAAATAACACCAGAAAGAAAACTCCACCCATGTGCACAATTACACTGCACTTTGCTCTAGACTTGCACTTGGCACAAAAATAGAGCCCTAAATGTCCATTCCATTCGACAGGTATTGTATGAGAAAAAAAATATTTCTTTATTATTTTTAGAAATAGCAAATCCTACACATTTAGAAAATAAAATATTTTATTTCCATAATGTTGGTGTGCTATCCCAACTCCAAGAGATTTGCTCTCGGTGCTGTCACACAAGCACCATTCCCCTTTTGTGTGGTTGAATTGGTAAAGCGCCCTTCGATCTTCCACTGCCCGTCTTTTAGAGATTTCAAAGGTAAAAAGATCTGGGAAGGCGGCTTTCTGCTTTTATGGTCCGACTCCTACACTGTGGAACAGCCTCCCTCTGGATCTTCGAACAGTTGACTCCCTGGTATTTTTTAAGAAGAGGTTGAAGACTTATCTTTTTAATTTAAGATGGAATGATTCTTCTGATAGGTGCCATTATACTGTAATACCGGTCCATTTTAACATGTACTGTAATGTATTTTAATATATTTGTCTTATATTGTCTTTTATCGTGCTTTTTTTTTGCTAAGCACTTTGGGTTGTATGTCTGCATGAAAAGTGTTTATATATAAAAATAAAAATAAAGTATTATTATTTTTATTATTATTATTATAGTGTGAACACAGCAACTGAATTCAAAATCAACCGGTTGAGGTCTCGTTGTAGTTCCAAACAAACTGAACTTGATTTGGTTATGGTGAGAATGCATTCAGACCTTGAGGAGCCCATGCGGCAAATAAATCAGGCTTAACCTTTGATCAAGATGTATCAAATGATTTTCAGCAGAGAGCGCAACATGTAGGCCCGCAAAATTGTTGACTTTTTTTGTGTGTCTGTTTTCACACATAAATTTGTTTTACAAAAGTGTCGTAAATGTACTAACAAAAACACGGCAGTACCATAAATCGCGATAGTTGTGCCAGGCTGCCAGATAAATGAATACACGCAGTCACACCTGTCGCCATGGGTGGGCCGTAGGGGTCTGTGACCACCCACCCGCCAAGATGATTGTGCCGCCCCATTTGAGACATGGATCTCTAAAAATAAACTTTTTTTTTATTATCATATTTTTCATAGTAGCTAATTTTGTGTTTTAAAATACTAATGTGGAGTTGTGTATCGCTAAGACATTAAAAATATGAAGAAACAATGGTGTGATTTTTTTTTATTGATGGTCTTATCTGCAACAGCCATCACAGCCTGACTGAAAGGTACGCTGGCTTGTAAGTTTTTTCAAAGTGAAACTGCTAATTTTATGTTTGGTATTGTGGACTGTGTGTGGCAAGACATGTCGCCTGGCACACAAGACCTGTGTACGGCAAGTGAGGAGGGACATACTGCAGACTACATTAGTGTCGGCAACTAAAAACGACTTGAAAAAATAAATCACAGGAGCCACATATATAGTTTGGGCATCAGTTCATGGATTTGGCTTAGGTTGACTTCCCCCCCCATTTTAACTCTGCCCAGACAACATTCAAACAGATAACCCGTTCCAAGATGTGTCAGAGCGTCCGCCATATTGAATGTGGCAGTTGTATTCGCCATTAAATCGGCAAATAAGATTGCGTTAGAATGGGATAATAATACAATCAATAATGGTTGCTTATTAATCCAATGAGTTGTGGCTTGATGATACATCTCCAAGGGGAAAGTGATTGAGGCATCTTTACAAATAGCTTCACTATGCTGCATCCAATATGACTTCGGCATCAACGTACTCACGACTGCGTTGCCGTCTACTGTATGTGTATGTACTGTAAATGCTGTCGATAATAATACTTGTCAGCAGGCGCCATTCAATGGATGGATGCACGGCAGTGCTACGTGAATTTATCCAAATCTATTGGGCAACTAAATGTTGTCTATAGGGTATTCATAATAATTGCCCGCCCCACCGCCCCATGTATTTCATGCCCCCCATCCCCTTGGCGACGGGTCTGCACGCAGTGCAGTGTAGAGAAGAAGAGGAATGTGATATCCTATCAATTAACAGAAGTGATTTTATTTTCAGGCATGACAAACCCAGAGGTGATCCGTTCCCTGGAGAAAGGCTACCGAATGCAGCGTCAGGACAGTTGTCCCAAGGAACTCTATGACATCATGCTGGAGTGTTGGAAGAACAAGCCGGAAGACCGTCCAACCTTTGAATACCTGCAGAGTGTCCTGGAGGATTTCTACACAGCCACAGAGAGCCAATACCAGCAGCAACCATGACTCACAGCCATTTTTTCTGTGCAGTTTTGCAATGTAGTATTTGTACAAAAACTTTATAGTATTTTCCTATGTGTCCTCTATCCATCCATCTGTACTCCTCAATAGTCTCAGCAGGCTGTGGACAAAAAAAGTACCAGTTTTAAATATTAACAGTTATTTTTATGAGATGGTGTTGTCAGAGGTAAAAGTCATCTGTGACCACAATTTGCACACATTCTTAATAGATTAAAATTATATGTGTGAGTATAAATTGCAAAAACAATCGGGAAAATTCAAGGTCTGAATATTAGAAAGAATAAGGCTTTTTTTGTGTGTTTACAATGCTAAAACATACTTCATTAGTTGTAACAAAAAGGAAGCACCTCAATAAAAATTCAGCCATAAAAAAATATTTGAACCAATGTATGACACAATAATTGTGTTTTTAAATGAAAACATTGCAATACTGTTAATCAGAAACTGCATTCAACTGCATACTGGTGAAGGAAGTAAAACTCAACTTTAGGAAGTTATGAACTTTTTATGAATTGGTGGCTTTCAACATTTTTTCATCTTTGTGCCTTTATTGTGTTTGAATATGTTTTGCTTTTGCTTGAGATATGAATTAATATTTTTGTGTTTAAATTAATATTTAGACATTGATTTGAGAAAGAAAGCTCAGTCACATATTAGCCTTTATTTTTCTCTTTGGAAAGTAACTTATTTACATGTAAAGTTAATTGCTCACATTAAGAGAAATACTAAATACATTATTATGTTCCAATTGTCTTTTTTGGAATGTTTATAAAAAAAAGTGATGGATGGCATAAATATCTTGATTCTATAAGTAAAAATGAAGAGCCCCACACTTTTTTTTTTAAACAAACTGAATTCCTATTGCTTACTTTGCTAGTGGCAATTCAATTGACCATAAGACATTTCAAATAAAATATTTCAATATTTAAGAAACATTTATTTGTACCAGGCTTGCAATTCTATGAAAACAAGAAGTTACATTTAGCCATTATTTCTATGAAGACACTACTCTACTGAATTCACATCCAGATTAGGTGCCATTTCTATAACCAGGTCTCAGTGAGTTGAAGCCTACAGCGACTGTCGCTATGCCAGACAGGAAAACAGAAGACAGCAAAAGACAGCGATTGTTGCTTAAGATTGATGACACAGCGATGAATGACACCACAGGATCACCAATGCTACCACAAGCAGATGAAGAAGCAGAGGGTGTAGCTGAAGTTTGTAAACCTGCTGATGAGAAACTGATGGCAGAATGTGACTTTTTTTCAGTGTAGATGTAGTGAAATGTAGAGTAGAGCTGAGAATAAGAAATACAGTAGATTTATTATCTTTTTTTTTAGTATAGCCTACCATTATTTTATCATATTAACATAGATCTTTGTGTCAAAACGTTTTATAGTTCACTTCAAAGAGGCACTCATTACCAAATCAATTGTAGAGCTGATCCTGAAGTGTGTCTAGAACAGCATTGTGAATATTAAAATATCTTAATAATTGTAAAGGTGCGAAAATTGGTAGATTAATCGAAAACGAATCAATTACCAACTGTTTTGATACTCAATTAATCGTTTAGAGACAATGTTTAACTTAAAATTTCAGCCTCTTAACAGTAATTATTCAGATTTCTGTAGTCCTCCGTGAAAACAGATTGATTATATTTGTGTCCAATCAAAATAAGAAACATTTTCTTTTACTTTGGAAAATAATGATCAACATTTTTTTTCCTAATTTTACGGACCAAACCAGTGTAAGTGAACCAAAAATCTATTTGTCTGTGCATTTTTTGCACTGTCAATTTCAAAATAATATCCTGTTTAAAAAAAAAAAGTGATGGAAGTACATTTTTAAAACCCGATTCATGAAAAAAAATCAACAGATTAATTGCAGACCAAATTACAGCAAGACTAACATTACTATTTGTCCTTAAAAAAAATGTTTAAAAAAAAAACTGTCAAAATCTAGAAAATGTGTGATTGATATAACTGTCTGTGAGAAAAACGTGCGAGGGACTTGACGAGATCAAATGGGTTTAAATACGGCTACATATATTTCTGACGGGGCGATAGCACCTCCTAGTCCCCGCATCAGTGTATGCCTCCAGCCAAACCCTCTTGATCATTTTTTTAACTATTATTTTTTATTTACATAATACTCCTTGGAATTATGCGATTTAAACCATAATGCTATAATTTTCACCAAGCGTTTAAGAAGCGGACACTCAGGGTTTAAAAAAAAAAAAGTTCTGTGACGTCACCAATGACACGTATTCAAAATGGCGGCCGCGGCTATGGTGAGTGGAGTAACGATTAATTTCCTTCTAACCAAACATTCCTGATTGTTTCTTCCAATTTTAAGACAGGCGCAGTGTCTTAATGGGTCACTTACGTCTCTATATTGCTCTATAGATAACAGTTTGAAATTTAGTAGCGATGTGACGGTGTGTGGTATTGACGTTCTGGTTAACTTCCTGGTAGTTAGCTAACATCACTTAGCTTCGTGGCTGCTAAAACGGATCCGATGTGTTTGTCAGGTCCATCGGACTGTCCTGGCAATGCAGAGGAGGCCAGGGACGATTTTGCTAAACGGTCACTCATTCGTTCGTTGACGTTTCCAGACAAAAACAGGCTGTTGTCATCCCAGGCTGCATCATTCATATTGCTGACTGTGCAGCGGTTGCTGCTCAGAGGTGTTCCAACAAATCAGTGTTAGGCAAGCTACTTGGAAATGACTGAGCTATCAATGTTATTCTACATTAAATTAAGCTTTTTCACACTAAAGCTATACACCAGAGAAATGTAGAACGCTATCTACAATAACGCACCAAACGTCATCATAGTTCTCCTCTAGTAAATATAGCTTCCACCCCCCCACCCCAAAAAAAGTAACCATTTAATTATTTATTTATGTATTATTTTGTAACGAATTTTCTGAGGAACAACCTTATTCTTTCCAGCTGCCTATCATGTCCAAATTCCCTTTTCACACTCCTGCTTCCATGCTCAGTTTTATTCTGCTGCCAATTATTGGGTTAACGTTGGACTAACTGAATTTGCATTCTTGATAGGCTTGCAATATATTGAAAAAATATCGTCATCTCGATCATAGCACATGCAGTATGCGTAAGACATTATAAATTCATATGGAATTGTATGCTGCCTTCTATGTGTCTGACTTTGACCAATCAGATGCAACGTTAAATAAATGTACTGGAGTTTTCTCTCCTCTTTTGCCGATAGCAGCCAATAATGCAGAGGTAGGCTATGCAGCATGAGATGGTACATTGTCATTCACCAAAGATGATACGTAACGCACCATTCTTCATTTTGTACCATAAAAGACAGTCGGAAACGCTTAGTACTTTTCAGAGGTTATGTTCTGTTTTTTACAACCTGTAAATGGTTTGAAACACTGTTGTCTGTAATAATTTGACACACTGCATTTATTTGCTTTTTAATACTGTTGTCATTGGGAGAGTTGTACAAAAACATTCAAATTAAACTCTAACGGTTGATGCCTTAAGAAGTTTTATCTGATTTTCTGATTAATTTATGTAATAATCAATTGAATAACCGATTCTAAAAATGTTCGATAGTAATAGCTAGGGCTGGGCGATATGGCCCAAAAATAAAATCTAAATTTTTGCAGTCATTCAGGACGATTACCATTGTAATTGATTTTAATCTAATAAATTTAGAAAACATTTAATGGTTTCATTTATTCAAAAATAATGCCTGTGCAAAATGTTCAGACAACATTAATGTATACTGATTCTAAATCAGTTTTAACATAAACTTAGTATTCATAGTTTGTGCTTAAATGCCACAATTAAGGAGTTGGTAGCGATTTTAATTGTAAACATGTCTTGTAAAGCACCCATCCAGCATTCTGCCACTTGTGCAAAATTATAACTCACAAAAATATTTTTATGTAACAGAACATAAGAACAACCACTTTTAATAATCCGAAAGACAAAGTTTGATTTCACGATGTAGCAAATTTTCAACGATTCAATTTTTAAAATGACGCTGTATTGAATTAATTTGATTTATTGCCCAGCCCTAGTAATAGCCTTTCCTCACCCCTGTCTGTAACTTCCTTAAATAGACACTATACCCCATTTTGTTGCCAGGTACTGCAGTTCAGGTAAATAAACGCCCCCGGCCGCTATGCGGATAGACAACAGCGTCTTTATTGATTCTCTGAGTGAATACTAGTCCCTCCCATATGAAAATTGCTTGAGATCATTCATTTTGTGTTACAGATCTTGAGTCTGTCAACTTGTCAAGCTTTGTTTGTTAGCTGCATTGTCCAATCAACTGTGTAATCAGTTTCCAAAGAACTTTGGTATTGATTTTTTTAATGGGGTTATCACAGATCTGTGTGTTTCTCTTTTTTTGTAGTCTACACTGAAGAAATGCTGATAAGTTTAAGTTGATTCCTGACTTATTGCTTGTTACAGGAGACGTGGTGGGCCTTGCTGCTCTCGTCCTTGTTGCCTGTGGTGTTTCCCTTCTACGTTCCTGGCGTTGCTCCCCGGGACTTTCATGCAGGGGATATTGTAGATATTAAGGTAAGAACACTCTAGCACGTACGCCGCCCAGTCCTGAGGACGTGAGATTGAGTCTGGGCTTCAGCGTTCCTGGGTGGAGTTTGCATGTTCTTCCCGTGCCTGCGTGGCTTTTCTCCGGGTGCTCCGGTCTCCTCCCACATTGGCAGGTTAATTGAACACTCTAAATTGTCCCCCAGGTGTGATTGTGAGTGTGGATGGTTGTTCGTCTCTGTGCGCACTGTGATTGTCTGGCAACCAGTTTAGGGTGTACCCCGCCTACTGCCCGAAGCCAGCCTGGGATAGGCTCCAGCACTCCCGCAACCCTTGTAAGGAAAAAGCGGTTAAGAAAGTGGATGTATGGATGGCACGCTCATACAGTATAACCTTTTTTTTTATTTTTATACATGGGTCTTCCTTTTTCTGTGAATGGAAAACTGGAACTGGAGACACAAATGTACAGTAAAACTGCCTCCATTGTGGGTCCTGGTATTTAGCTTTTTTTTTTTTAAATTCTTCTAAGCAGTAATAATTTCAGATTTTCAATATTTGTCAGCATTTTGCCTCATTATTTTGAGTTTAAACCCCACACGTCATGAAAATATACTCAAATAAGCCGATTCAGCCAATCAGAGAGCAGAGAGCGGATCTATTTTCGCGGTTCAAACTTCCAACAGCCATGGCCCAAAATTTTGAGAATGAAACAAGTGTTGGTTTTCACAAAGTTTGCTGCTTTAATGTTTTTAGATCTTTTTGTGAGATCTTGCTCTGATAAACAGAACTATAATTACAAGCGTTTCTTCAGTGTCAACAGCTTTTATTGACAATTACATTAACTTTATGTAAAGAGTCAATATTTGCAGTGTTGATTGACCCTTCCTTTTCAAGACCTCTGCAGTTAACGTCTGTTCCACATCCTGACCTGAGCAACATTTGTCCATCTTTAAAGTGTCATAATTTATTTTGCAGGCTGTGAAGATGACAAGCTCTCATACCCAGCTTCCTTATGAATACTACTCCCTGCCGTATTGTAAACCTCCCTCTGTTGTCTACAAAGGGGAGAACCTCGGTAAGTGGTGGTCAACAACAAAATCCTGAGTAATGTTGTGTTAATGTTGCAACTCTCACAAATGCTTTTTTTTTTCGCCCCGTTTTTGCAGGTGAGGTGTTGCGTGGGGACCGAATTGTTAACACCCCCTTCAATGTGCAAATGCACAAGGACAAGAAGTGTGAGGTGGTGTGCGATAAGAAAACGCTCAGCAAACAAGAGAGCAAGCTGTTTGCAGAGAGAATACAGGAGGAGTATTATGTTCACCTGTGAGTATTTCTCATCATCAGAGCCTTGTCGGACATATCTTGGGACTTGGAAGATTTTTTCCTTCAAGCAAACCCAACCCAACTCCTTCCTCTACTCATGTAGTATTGCAGATAATCTGCCAGTAGCCACCAGGTTGGAGGTGTATCTCAATCGAGAGCCGGGAGCAGAAGAGGAGCTTAGGAAGGACGTGATGACAGATACCCAGTTTGAACATGGTTACAGACTGGGCTTTGTGGACAACAACAAGGTAGATCATCTCTGCCTTTCGGAAGTTTGTTTTTGCATGTTTTAGTTTCGCACAATATAATCATGCCAGTTCTAGTTGTTTTGACAAGAGCATATATTACATACTAATTCTGTGCCTTTTCCTCCATCCCTCCCTCACAGTTTTATCTACACAACCACCTTTCCTTCATCCTGTACTTCCATAGGGAGAAACTGGAAGAGGGCGAGGAGCACAACTACAGAGTGGTGCGATTTGAGGTCGTTCCCCAAAGTGTAAAAGTAGAAGGTAGTTAAGTTGTCAGCACTTCTTGATTCACTTTTGTCTGAATCGACATGAGAACTTGGCCTGTATATATATATTCCCAGATCTGATGGCTGAACAAAAAGAGAAGACTTGCACGTTGCCAGATGCCAGTGGCTCTGCTGCGCAGGAGATTGACCCCACCAAGGAGAACGAGGTCCTCTTCACCTACTCTGTGCAATGGAAGGTCAGTGACTGTTGAAGACACAACACAGAAGACGGTCTTGCCTTAGGGTCAAACCCACATGTCCACATGTCCCCAAGGTTAAAATTCAAGTGCACTACTGCCGGTCTGAAAGCCTAGCCCACGGGTGGGCACACCCGGTCCTCGAGGGCCGGAGTCCTTCAGGTTTTGGAGGTTTCCCTTCTGCAACACAGCTGATATATGATCAGCTCATCAGCAAGCTCTGCATAAGCTTGGTAACGATCTTGTTTCTTGAAATCAGCTGCGTTGCAGCAGGGAAACCTCCAAAACCTGCAGGACGCCGGCCCTTGAGGACCGAGTTTGCCCACCACTGGCCTAGCCGCTATTACGCTGACTAAACTGCAAAAAGGACTATAGAAATTTTAAGAAAAAAAATAAGCAAAATTATCCGCCAACAGAACAAGAAAATTTAACTTCAATGTACCCGTAAGATTTTGAAAAATAAGAAAATAATACTAGGCCCATATTAACCGCTACGGTCTTGAAAATAGTATTTTCAGACTAAAAACAAGTCTGAACAAGAACTATTTTCTTAAAATACACAAGTTTTTTTTTTTTTAAACGCTGGGATAACTTAACCTGAGTGTCAAGCAGGGAGGTAACAGGTCCCATTTTCTTTGTCATGACCCAGCCAGGAATTGAACCCACAACCTCCAAGTCTGAAGGTAGGCACTCTACCACTAGACCGCTAAGCTAGTACTGAATCGAAGAAAAAAGATCTTAGTAAATATAACGAAATGAACCATATTGCACTCGTCTGTTTTCATACTTGTATTTTTTCCATTTATCTTATTACTAGATTACGCAAAATCTTAAAATAAGAAAACTCGTGAAACCCCAGTTCAGAGCCTTTGATGTTGGTTAGTTGTCATCTTAAAATGTGGGAAATGCTTGTTTTAATCCTCACAGTACTTAAAACTGGCTGTTACCACTCAGTGCCATGCCTGCTTGATCAAATAAGATAATTAAGTAATAATTATCTTAAAATAAGCACAATGATCTTGCCTGACAATTTCAATTTATGTCAAAATAACTTGTCAAATTAAAATAAGCTAATTTACGTTAAATTTAAGAAATTCTATCTTACTTAAGATTTTAGTTTTTGCAGTTTAAGTGGCAAACACCCTCTCTTTCTTTAAGGATTCTGATGAATGTAGCTTGACAAATGTACACTTGCACAGTGCAAAATGACTCTCTCTCCTCTCCAAACTTTCTCCAAACTCTAGTATACAACATGTAATCATCTTTCTCCAAACTCTGAGCTCATAGCAGCAGATTTTGAATGGAGATGCTGCTGGAAGGGTTTATATTGCTTTCAAACCTCGCGGCAAAATGTCAAGTTCTTGTCAAAGCAGTTATGTGGTATAACAGCCAGTGATGCTTTAGACAGCATCATTTTCGGATACTCCCCTAAAAACAACTATTACTTTACCATAACTTAACTTATTCACTGCCAGCCATTTTAGAAAATTTCAAAAATGTCAATACGCAGACAATATTATGTTCAATAATTACATACAAACCAAATCTGCCAAATGACAGAATAGACTTTCCTTTCTGCCTTGTCCCGTTCTTTTATAATCAACAGTTGACAAATTATGTCATCTACTGGAGGTTGTGCATCAGTAAAGTTGTTTCCAAGTTTGACATTTACAGTGAAGCATAATCTGATTCTCCCCCACCTGGCCCCATTGAAAAGAATGTAATTGACAAGTATATTTGTCTAAGTCAGAAGAAGTGCCCACGTCACACCAGATACAACCAGATCCACCTTTTCCCGTGTAGGTAAACATGCACTCCATAATCCAGCACTCCTTAATGGAAGTTTGGAAAGTGAGTGAGTTGGCACAAAGGAATCAGTGTAACAGCTGTCACCTATCGAATGACGTCGTTCACCTTAAATTTTGTGGCTTCCACTAAGATTAATATATGATAAGGACAAGTTGAGTGTCTTGTGATCTTTGCAGGAGAGTGACGTGAAATGGGCTTCTCGCTGGGACACGTACCTGACCATGAGCGACGTGCAGATCCACTGGTTCTCGATTGTCAACTCTGTAGTGGTTGTCTTCTTCCTGTCTGGTATGGTTATCAAATCTTATTAATCAATCAACAGCCTCATTGTAGAAAGTGTTGTGCAGCTGATGTCCATGTGTACATGTGCTCACAATGGAGAAGAACGTCATAACGTTTGTCGTTCTGGCTTAGTGTGATACTTTATACATCATTACTAGTGAAAATTATTTAACATTTTCCCCCTCTTCCTGAAATCTGTAGAGGGATGTTTGGTTAAATTGCTCATTGAAAATGTCTCCTTGCTCAAATGCTTTACATAAATGTGTGTTCTGTCGCTCAGGTATCTTGAGTATGATCATCATCAGAACCTTAAGGAAGGACATTGCAAATTACAACAGAGAGGATGATATAGTAAGTCTTCGGTGAAATGTGACTATTCAGCTGGCTAGACTGGATACTTTAGTCATGTGACCGTTTTTGTTTGTTTTTCTGCCTCGCCCATATCAGGAAGACACAATGGAAGAGTCAGGATGGAAGAATGTCCATGGTGATGTCTTCAGGCCACCTCAGTATCCCATGATTCTCAGCTCACTTCTGGGTTCAGGGATACAGCTCTTTTGCATGATCCTTATTGTCATCTGTGAGTCTTGGTTTATTTATTGCTAATCATACCCATTACTGAATTTGGCTGTGATTTGTACATATGTTCGTATACTGTATTTACATTCGTTTGGGATCCCTAGTTTTTAAAAAAATATATTTTATTTAAGGGAAATTACGTGTAACAAACCGTCTAAAATAATATTAAATAGTTTGGCACTTATACCACAAAAGTTGTCTATTCATGACTGATTGTTCCTCCTTTGTCTCTGTACAGTTGTTGCCATGTTGGGCATGTTATCTCCCTCGAGCAGAGGGGCTTTGATGACCACTTCGTGCTTCCTCTTCATGTTTATGGGGTGAGAACCATTGACTCCAGAATCCTCACCAAGAGGATGCCATGAATTAGGTTGTCATGTTTATTTTTTTATTTATTTTTGTTGTAATTATTGTCTGTAGTGTATTTGGAGGATACTTTGCTGGAAGACTGTACCGCACACTGAAAGGCCATCGGTGGAGGAAAGGAGCATTTTGTGTGAGTGTTAAGATTAGCTTCTTATCATAGGGACCTTGGGTCCCAACTTTACCGACACAAATTGGCCTGGGATTTTATTGGTTTAATTGATGTGTAACTGGGGTTCTAATATTAATATCTGGAAAAAATTTTAATCCACATCAAATGTACAGCATATAAACCTGCACATAGAAGATGGCAAATTGACTAAGATTTAATGAAGCTGCTACAAGAACAAATTTTAATGTATCAAGCAAGGCATATAGGCATTTATTGGCTTTTTGTGAATACCAGGCTCAATGGAGTTTGTTGTTTTTTCATCAGTGATGGTAACAGAAGCTTTCAATTGCTGATGGCCTCACATCTATCCGGACAATGCTCAATGAAACAAAATAGAAAAAGGGATGTGTGCAGGGACTGTTGGGACACCCTTCACAGTAGAACCTCTGACCCTTATTTGGCATTAAGGCGCCTCTGATTAAATGGTAACAGGTGTCACTCCCAATAAATGTGACTTTTAAAAATATGATCCTTATTTGTATATTGTGTTTGCTATTTGTGCCTCTGAAAAGGTTTGTGTAATCTCTCTTAGACCGCCACTTTGTATCCAGCTGTGGTATTTGGAATCTGCTTCATCCTTAACTGTTTCATCTGGGGAGAGCACTCCTCTGGGGCGGTGAGTGGCCAAACTGCCAAACACACCACATCATCTGCATATTCTAATAGTAATTATATTGAATTGATTGATTGACTTGATAGAACACAAATAAGGCCCACAGTAGGATTATACTACAAGAAGACAAAATGAACAGTCCCATTTTTTTTTGTGACGACATCGTTAGATGTTATGTCTCTCTATGGATGTCTGGCCTTAACCTCCATTCCCACCTTTTCAGGTGCCCTTTACGACCATGCTGGCTCTGCTGTGTATGTGGTTTGGTATCTCCATGCCCTTGGTCTACCTGGGCTACTACTTTGGTTTCCGCAAGCAACCGTATGACAACCCCGTGCGCACCAACCAGATCCCTCGGCAGGTCCCAGAACAGCGCTGGTACATGAACAAGTTTGTGGGGTGAGTGTTGAACAGCTCCAGTAATCTCATTTGTCTTCCTTTTAGATGGTTGATTTGAGGCCTTTCTGTTATTTTTTCCCTCTTTCATTAGAATCCTGATGGCTGGGATCCTGCCATTTGGTGCCATGTTCATCGAGCTCTTCTTCATTTTCAGTGTAAGTGTGATTACTGAATAACTGCTGCTATAAGCACTCCCTCACAGTAATGTATATTAATGTCCATATGTGTGCTTCACTGTCTTTAGGCCATCTGGGAAAATCAGTTTTATTATCTCTTTGGCTTCCTGTTTCTGGTCTTTATCATACTGGTGGTCTCCTGCTCTCAGATCAGCGTTGTCATGGTTTATTTCCAGCTGTGTGCAGAGGTAAAAAAAAATAATAATCTCAAAAAATATTTGAATATGTATGTACAGTATTTATTATACTAAGTATTATTTCAAAAATATAACATATTGCTTCATTGTATTTCAAGCTATTACATGCTTATCTACAGCATTTTCCTGGAATTGCCAAAGAGCAGAACTTGCTGTTGCCATATGCAACTTTTACAATGCGTGTTTTATGTGTCTATTAACCCTCAAAAAAGGACTACCGGTGGTGGTGGAGAACTTTCCTGGTTTCAGGAGGGTCCGCGTTCTATGTCCTTGTGTATGCCATCTTCTACTTTGTCAACAAGGTAAAAGTTCACACATATATATATATATATATATATATATATATATATATATATATATATATATATATATATATATATATATATATATATATATATATATATATAAATGATATGCCAGCGTTGCAGTCAATTACACATTGCAAAGTAAATGCTGCCTTTGCGCCAAGAACACCATATGATAGAACTATGACAACTATAAAGAGAAAGTTTACATTTTCAGAATGTGAGCATGATATGCAAAGGAATACCCAAGCTGATTAGTGGGCAGTCTGGGTACAAAATTTTGGATGCCATGTCTTGTATATGTGAGTGTTGCCTCACATCGGTCGGATGTCACAGGTTGCAGCACAAAATCTCCCGAAAACAAGCTTCAGGGATATAGGGACTATTAACAAGAAGACAAACACTTGATTTAAAAAAACAAACAAGAAAACAATCTGACGGCTTGTCCCCTCTTGGTTCCTCTGCAGCTGGACATCGTGGATTTTATCCCCTCGCTGTTGTACTTTGGCTACACCACCCTGATGGTTCTGTCCTTCTGGCTGCTAACAGGCACAATCGGCTTCTACGCTGCCTACATGTTCATCAGGAAGATCTACGCTGCAGTCAAGATAGACTGAGTCAGTTGCTGCTGCTGTTCATTTTTTCCCCTTTTTTGTTACATCACCTTTTTTTTATATATATATATATACAAGTATTTTTTTTTTGTCCAACAGGCACTGACTTGTGTGTTGTGGCGGGAAAGCAAAATGATTGCTTTTTTTTCTCAGTATAACAGCTACACCCACTGGCAGGATTAGGCACAACAGTGTCTCTTTCCTTGCCACCCATTTTTTGTTTTTGTTTTTTTTAAGGTGGGCGGTGACTGAGACCCAGAGGATCTTTCCTCTGATGGGACTGTTTGCGTCTTGAGCTGGTTCACCTTGCACACAACACTGTGGACCAAACAATGGTTTTCTGCACATGTTGTCTTTTTTTCTTTTCTTGTGTTTTGAACCTAATTTATCCAAGTTTTCAGTTCTACTCTCGCTTTTCTTCTTGGAATTATTTTGTCATCAAATCTGTTTTCACCCAAATATTCACCCTTTCCGTTTCTTCATGTTCACCTCTGTTTCATTTGAGAGACTTTGCAGAAAGAGAGGTGAACTGCGATCGTGGCACGTTTGTGTCTTTTGTTGAACTGACCTACATTGTGACACAAAATGCATACGGAATATTAAATGCGCTCTTATTTTTTAAATCATGTTTCCATATATTTTCTGTGTGACCACTTAAATCACAACTGTATCAAAATGGCATCTTTTCCCTCTAAAGCGTCTCAATGTACCAAATATGTTGGTGTGTTGCCTGATGATTGAACCATGTTGTGAAAGAAATGGCCTGAGATTTAAGATTGTGTTTAGGAGACAATAATGCATTTGAAGCATCCCACTTGTAACTTGAAAATCGTTTTTATGCTCATTAAATGATAGGTGCAGTATTTTAATCAAGGAACCTATTTTTTTCGTCCCCGTGGTTTTGGGTTCAAATAAAGCTACACATTTTCCCACAGCTAGTGGCAGTTAATCACATTTTATTGGAGATTATTATCATTCCACGTATTTTGTCTGTAGGGTGTGTATGTATAAAGTGATATGTGGACAGCAGTAGCTCATCTGTTACATATTTGGCTTTGGAACGGGAGGGTCATGGTCCACTGCGAGCAGAATAAATTGCAATTGTTATCGGCAAGATGCCAGTCCTGACTACTGCTGAAATGCCCTTGAGCAAGGCACCGAGCCCCAATGAAACTGCTTGGTAACTGCTCATGGCGCACCCCTTAAGTAGCATGCCTGCATATTAGTGCATAGGCATGGGTTCACCAAAGTGAGGTATTTTGTAATTTTAGGAATTATATTTCTGGGTGCTTAATGAATCCATACAGCAATATTAGATTTACTTTTTGAATTGGACTGCTGAAATTAATTAACTATGATGTTTTGATGAACTGAGGCAACGTCCTGTATACAGACTGATGAAATATTCCCTTTGAGGACACACAGTGAGTATATGGTAAAGTTTTAGCTCAGCGTATTTGCTAATTGACTTGTATGTAGTGCATGAACTATTTTTATTTTTTTTTAAGTATACAAGTGAAATTTAGCGGTCAAACTGTCAAGACTTTGGGCAAATCTTGTGAGACTATAGCTCACCAACCTTTTTCAATCTGCAAGCTACTTATACGCTGATTAATGCAAAGGACTAGCATTTTGATGCACACTTCTAAAATAATACATTTGCCCAAATAATTAAACAATGTTATTTATCTATATGCAATTAATGATATTTATATGTGCGAAGACACTTATCATTGTAATGATTACTCACAATAAATAACTGATTTTAAAAGGTGCGAAACAGACAAACATCAATATGCAATACTTTATTATCCCCGCGAGTGTTGACATTCTCAAATGATCACTTACAAACATTCCAAGTGAAATCACAGTTTTATTATTGGAATACGTTGCAGGACTTTGGATACCTTGGCTGGCTTTAAGTCCAAATAGAGCCTCATTCATAAAGCTGAGCACAATATAGCTATAATCTTGCGGTTATTTACCTATGCTTCAGTTTTTTTTTTTTAAACAATATTTGAAGACTTATCGAGTACAACTTAGTGTAACTAAATATTACTAATTTAATGTGGGGAAAGGAAAGGCTCAGTCAAAATGTCTTAAATATAGTTTGTGATATAGTCGTATCAAAACTTTTTGCCTGTGAGTGCAATAAATCAATGATTCTAAGTGTGTTATTATGACCACGGTAGTATCTGGACTCCTTTTGATATATGAAAGAATCACAGAGTGAATTTCAGTTGTATTTAACTCTTCAGTACAATACATTTGCATTTTTAAGAACTTTTTGTGCATTTTAATTTAGTGGTTATGTTGACACAGCTGTGCAAAATGTTCCTGCGGCTTACAATAATATTACATTTTTTAGGAATAAAACCTAAATCTAAGATTTTCATGAACACCTTTACATATTATGCAACTTTATTTGAATGTTTGTCATGATGGAGGAGCTTGGAGAGCGAAGCATATATTTTTTAGGTGGTAGGCTATCGGTATAAAAAAGTTTCAGAACGACTACAATTAAATGAATATGAGATGCAGTCATGCTTTTGAACAGCAGGAGACGCATTGAGATCATGCTGTCATTTATCACTAGAAGGAGGACACGTAGATACTCTTTTGTGGAATTAAACCGCACTATCACATTTATGTTGTAGGTAATCAGAATAGATTACAGACTATTTATCACATCACCGTTACATGTGTTACTTAAAAAAACTATTTCACAGTTTGTAACTCAGTGCCTGCACAGCACACCGCATGCTCAACCCTCTGTGCCAAATGGTTTAGTATTGAGGGAGAATATTAATAATTATTTTGTATGTTCACCATAGGGTTGAACAAAATAAAAAAAACATGCAACATTTATTTATTATTATTATTATTATTTCAATTTTAGTTCCCATAAGTAAGCTAGGACACAGTTGGTCGTTTTTCTTTTTAATATACAGTACAGTGGTAATTGTTTTTACACTTGTATGCTGGTTAAGAATATCTTGCCTGTAGCTGTGCAGTTGATGGGTTTTAAGGTGGTGACTGAAATGTTCTTATCTATCTATCTATCTATCTATCTATCTATCTATCTATCTATCTATCTATCTATCTATCTATCTATCTGTCTGTCTGTCTTAAAGTGTGTGTTGGAATGCATTCGAAGAAAAAATACCAAGGATGTCTGATGGAATGCTTAATGATTGTTAATGACGGCGCAATTCTATAGCATACAAATCCGAATGACCCCCCGCTGCTCTCATAATGTGTACAATGCTCACACAAAGTGGCACATGCTATTTGTTTAGACATGAGAGATTGGCGTTTAAACAATGCCATTAGACGGAGGCAGCATAATGACCCTTTGGTGATGAATGAAAAGGCCCAGTGATCAATGAAAGCATTAGTGATGCAACTCTTACTTGTCCAAAGCGGGACCCAGAAGAACAGATGGACTGAGCCTCATGTTTTGTGCGCTGACATGCTCTGCAATAAATATGCAGCCTCATTGTATATTTCAACTATATCCTTGATCCATTTTGCCATTATTGTAAATTAACGCTTCAACCCTCTTAAAATGCCTTGGCGGGATCACAGCTGAGCAGCTTTGTGTTTGTGTGTTTGCCTGTTCCTCTTGCCGTCTATATGTAAGAAAAAAAAGCATCCTCAAAGTCCCATTGAGGGCAAACGCAACTGACTTTTAATACGCATGGTACTTAATTACAACAGGGGGTTGGGATAAACTACTGTATAAATAATATTGGTGGGCGTATGTCATCATTTAGTTTTTTTGCACACTGGTGGAAGGCTTCAGTGTCTTTGTGTCAAGGACGAGCTGTGTTGATTTATTGATATGTAGTGTTCTTATTATATTATAACAACACAGCCAGCAGATGGGAATCTCTTTTTGATTTTACCACAAACTTTATCGATGCAGGTAGCTCCATTTTCATTGTTTACATATTAGTTAAGTACTCTTAACTCTTTCAAAGCCAGGATTTTTTAAAATTATTTTTTTGAAGAGAGCCCATTGAGTGCCAGCCAATTTAGAGCTTTCTGGCTGATCTTTCAAGGCTCACCCAATAATGTCTTTTTTGACTATGTTAACACAGAAATACCAAATAGACTCCCATGTTTCATCACAAATAGTTATAATTACTAATAATTAATGAACTATACTATAATTAATTAACCTTTTCCATTTTTTAGTAATCAGCAGAAGAACATGGTCGGTTTCAGCCAAATCCCGTATTTTGGACCAAAAGTCACATAAAACAAGCCTTTTGTGAAAATATATCATTTATACAGAGCAGTGACTTTTATGCTAATAATTTTGCTTTAGTGTTGTCTCAAACGTCTGCGAGAGAGAGAGAGAGAGAGAGAGAGAGAGAGAGAGAGAGAGAGAGAGAGAGAGAGAGAGAGAGAGAGAGAGACAGAGAGAGAGAGAGAGAGAGAGAGAGAGAGAGAGAGAGAGAGAAAGAGAAAGAGAAAGAGAAAGAGAAAGAGAAAGAGAGAGAAAGAGAGAACGCCCGCGCGAGTGGGACCGTTGCTACTTGTCCGGGAGGTGGGAACGAACGAACTGACGTCGTGTCCTCCACACGCGGGCAGTTTGAAAAAGCTTCACGGACGGGAGTAGGAAACGACGACCGGTATTCACTGGAACTTACTCGGAGCGAAAGTTTGAGCTGAAAGTCCAGCGGCATGCTACGCGCTGTAGCTTCTTGCTAGCAAGCCCGCTAGCCTACAACCATAATGTGAGTTACACCTTCCAAACAAATCTTCCTCCCACCAATTCACTATTGAAACATCATACACAACATATACATGGCTAAACTTATGACTGGGATAAAAGTTCATTTTGCAGTTGTCACACATCGTTATCCTCATTGGATATCTATCTATCTATCTATCTATCTATCTATCTATCTATCTATCTATCTATCTATCTATCTATCTATCTATCTATCTATCTATCTATCTATCTATCTATCTATCTATCTATCTATCTATTGTTAGACATTATTAACATTTGCGAAAACACATTCTGTTCGAGAGAGAGAGAGAGCGCGCACTCCTACAACTATACTACATTAGGAACTGTCGAGTTCAACTTGTTTGTGAGATTTTGTTATGGGAAGAAGTACGAGAGGTGCTCTGAAAGTATATTTTGTCTAGAGATGAATACAGCTGCAGTCTGTGTACGAAAATAATATTATGTAACATATTGAGTGAGAACCAATCTGTTCTACTCATTCTTAGTAGGAGGAGAAGGGGCATTTTGCTTTTGAAACTCGATACTATAAGAAGCCCTCTTCCCCAAGGGAGGGGGCACATGGGCACTCTTTAATTCCACCTTTTACGTGATGTAAATTGTTGCCGTGACCGGAGAATTCTCTGTTTAATAAATCATCCTTGCAAGGTGTTTTTTCTTACAAGAAATCTGTCTTCAAGTTTTTGGAACACGCAAAAGAGGACAAATAATTTGCCTCTAACACTATCTATCTATGAGGTGTGGTTGCTTTCAGTGACAGTTCGAAAACAGCATATGGCCTTCAATCAATCAAGCAATCAATCAATAGCCTACATGCTTTTTAATTACACAAGGATTTTTGCTATTTGTAGGCTGCCCGGGTCCCTATCACCCGCAAATAGCAGGGGCACATTGTATAGAATGTGGTGATATTTATTTTTATTTGGTCTTCATGAGCATACTCAATATTGGAGTAATCCAAAAGTAATCCAGTTACATGACTTTATTATTATGGTACTTGGATTACGTTACTAACTACATTTTTTAGCAGGTAACACTTGTAACTGTAATGGGTTACATTTTAAAAGTAACCCTCCCAACCCTGCAGGGCAGATGCCAATCCAGCCCTGATTCTGTTGTATAAGAGGTGAGACAGGTGGATGTCCCTTCTGCTATTAACTCGATGGAACTTTACTTGTATAGCTTGTGATGGACAAGCATTTAATTGTTCTAATACCTAACATATTAAACAATAAAAAATGAAAAGAAAATGAGTCTGTGGGGGTGAGGGGCTGGTGTTTAGACAAATAGAAATGTACCCATTATTTAACATACGGAGGGGATCCACTTAATGGTTTTTGAGGACTAAACCTAATTGAGTGTGCAGAGCGGATCATTTATCATCAGACAATTACCAAAATGGATTGATCTCATTTCCCTCACGGCTAACGCCTGAGGCAGCTCTTCTCATAAATCGTCACACATCAATTGTATTGATACAAACACAACATGACTAATTTGCTTTAGATGATGCTTGTCTTTTAGGAAAAGGTTTTGCATGTTTACAGAGGGATACATTTTCCATTAACACTATGCCTAATGGAGTGCCCACTTACATTGCTTCTTTATGTTCACAGCCATATTCCAATATTGTTGATCATTGGACCAATAAAAAGCATTTTAATTAAATTAAATAAATAATTTGATATTTATTGTTCTGTTGCAACTACTGCAAAAGTGTCCTTTGTGCGTGTAAAAGATGACTCATCCAGCCACTGTGATATGTTAGACTTTGACTTAGACTATTGATGCCTGCGCAAAATTTTCATAAGAATCCGTTAAAACACATTTGAAACATTTCAATTAAAACAATCTGATCTACCATATTTTGTGTGTGTTGACCTTTTGGTATGGAACACGGTCAATTTGAATTGTCAAACATAACCAGTTGGAAATGGAATAAATAATCCATTCCAGGTGCAGGTTCCTGGTAACATAATTTTTTATTGTAAAATCAAGTTAACCACATATGAAATCAACACTACCTTAACGTTGGTGATGATGCTGTGGTCTGACTGCATTGAATGTGATGCTACTTTGTAACATCTTATTGTATTCTTCTCATTTTCTGCTTTGAGGCTGCTTCTTTTGGAATATGTGTCACTAAAAGCCACAAAAAGCTTAAGTAAAAAAAAAAAAAAGAAAGTTTAGCTTTGGGGCTTGAGTAACTGAAGTCTAGTCACGTATGGCAAAGTCTCACCTGATTTGCTTGATGTGTTTCAGAGGATCCACTGAAGATGAAAGAAACGTAAGTTTAATTGTCATGAAGTGCTAAAAACAATATTCAAGTCACTGGTTGATAGCTTTAAGTTGTTTTTGCCATCATTTTATGTTCAGGTTTAGATGAACTGTTTGACCACAGAGCTTTTTGAGTGTATACAGGCTTATCGTAGTGAGCTTTAAGTTAGACTGACGCTTTAATCACATCCCTTCCCAGTCATGTTTGCGGGAAAAGGAAAAATAACTTTTTTTCCCTTATTGAATTTCCAGTTAAATGTCAACTTGGGCAGTGCTATTCATCTGGCTCTATTGAGTGAGATCAGCCTTGACAGAGAGCACACAAGTGAAAGCAAGGTTGGTGTTTGACATTGAAATAGACTGTACACCTCGCTGAAAAAATACTCTTTGACTTGCTCCAGCAGACTGCTTTGACAATAGACAAGGACGTTTCTCTTTCAGAAGGGAAATGAAATGGCTTTTGCGGCATCTAATCTAAAGTTGTTTGCAGTAAATTGGTAAGTTAAACTTGTTTCTTCTCCTCACCGACAAAGCGCTAAATCCGAGCTGGGGGAACCCATTGAGGGCCACGATGAATAGAAGGGAAATGGTGATGTAATTATGTTTGTATGTATATTGTATTGTGTTGTGGGTATACTGTATGATTTGGGGCTGTTTACAGTGTAACCATTCCTCTTAGGTTTAAAATGGTTTTAGAATTGCATGGTGGTCCACATCAAAGGATCAAATCCACAACACTGCTTTAAATTCCAAACTCAACTCAACTTTATTAAAATGTAAGAGCTCCCTTCATATTGGCATTTCACATACACGAGGGTGTAAAGTTTCATTTCCTTTTGTTTTATACTCCGTTCGTAGATGAGAGTAACATAAAAGCAGCCTCGACCGGCCTATTTTAGGGCAGAAATTGTAATCTTGTGATCACGACGTGCATGACGTCACTCACGTTTGCTACAAGTTGAAATTTGAATGTAAACAGTTTTTGGACAGCTGTTACTGGTAATGTGTTTGTTGGTGAGTAAAATATATATAGAAGGAATGGTTCAAATCTCCTGTCACATCTCCTTCACTTCAAGATGCATTTATTTGTTGCTACATATGCATTGGCATTATATGCTGTACATATTAAAAATCATAAAATATTATAATGTAATCTAATATGTATTACAATATACCAGTCTGAGAAACGAAAACAGAAAAACTTCACCGTTGCCAACATATAACTTCCGTATAATTTCCAATTTGTGATACAAGTGTTGATGTGCTTTGCAAGATTCTCGTGAACTTGATGCAATAACAGACTTTTGCACCTAACAGCTACCCCAATACTATTCCAAATATTACTCCAGAACAGCGCTTAAGGTCCCAATTTCCTTTAAAACAATTAAGATGCAAAACAAAAACAAAAACACACGGTTGAATCAATAAAAGCCCAATAAGGTTCCTCAGTATTGTTCAATTCATTCTTGACAAAATGAAAAAAACAAATTGCTCCCCATCCTAAAAAAATAATGAACACAATTAGTTAAAATTGTCATTGTCATTGCACAGCAGTAGCAAGGAAACTTCCATCCTGTGTTGGCAGAAGAGCAGGTGATAAGCAGATTTCCTCCACATGTGCAGTTTAAAATGGAAGCCAACGAGTTCAAATCTTGTTTCATCAGGTCACAGGATCTTGTCTGGATGTCTTCACTTTAATTTAAACTCTATGTGGGATTTCATTGTTCTTGCACTGAAGACAAGCTCTGACTCTTAAGAATAGTGATTTTACATTTCTTATGGCACGGAAAAAAGTAATTAATTTGACTTGAAAAAAAAAAGAATTGGTTGGTGGGGCATCAGCCATTTGGGAAGGTGACACACAAGCTTCAATTTGTCTTTCAATACACATTGCAGACACCAAACATCATTTGTAACTCAATATGAATAACATTTTAGCTGTCCAACAGATGCAACAATCAATTGTTTGGATTCTTTTTCTTGGTCAAGTCTCAGGTCCGAAGATAACAGTCACACCCAATGGATTCTTTGAATGACAAACTATGGGCTGACAGTGGAAGTGAAAGGAAATTGCGTCATTAGAAACAATGATGAGAATCGGAATTTCCAATCACGAGTTAGCAATTAAACAGATAAACACGATTAAATATAACACACATATTCAGTTTAATTTCTGGGGGAAGACAACTCATTTGGATTGGATACATCAGCACTATAACGCTACATACCTACACTTTAATGGCCTGCATTTTTTTCTGGAGTAAAATAGGCCATCAAAAAACATTTTATTTTTTTATTATTCCTTGGAATAAAAAGTTTAAGTCCTCTCTTTGCGCTTCCCTTTTCTTGTCTTATCAGAAGTTGTAATGATAATGTGCATCGTCAGTTAGCTTGTCAACAAAGCACCTTCGCTTTAATATTAACACATGCAGATGACACAGCAGCTAGCTTCTCTCATTCCAATTCAAACAGAGTACAGTGGCCCTGTGTCTGGAAAAAACGTGATGTTTCCTAGCTAGGAAAGAAAAAAAACAGCAGCTAACTCTTACCAAACATAAACAATGAGCTATGAAACATACAGCAAAAATAAGTAATGGTAATGATAATAATGCAAGGGAAATTGGTCCAATTAATTATTAAATCAATAATTGTTAATTATTAAATTAATAATCAATTGACTAATTAATTGAATTATTTAATTTAATATTTAAATTAATTCAGTCAAGCCTGCGGACCACAACATCTATTTTGGATAATTTTACTGTTGAATCAGTCATTAAAATGAAGGTTGTACCCTTTTCACAATTTTGTGAGTTCTTTGTTCAGCTTAGAGGTTAATATAAATTGATAAAACACACACACGAGTACACAATCAGATTTTGATTTTGTGCATGTTTGTTTTCTAATCTGTTTGGGAAAATCTACTTGGAACTTATAAGAAGCAAACTATAACTACATGAACTAGATACAAACTAAAATGATAAAATAATCAAAGAAAAAAAAAACAAGAAAAGAGAAACGGTCTTAAATGAGGTGATGGAATTTCCTAATCAGTCAAACATGGGACCCACTATTTAACCTAATTGCTTGCACCAATTTGGTTAATGTTTGCAAAATTGCACTTACAGATGGTCTCGTGTTAGCCCAAGACGCAGGACCCTAGATTGGAGATTCACCAAACCGTTGAAGAACAGAGGAAAATGGTTCAGTAGAGACAGAGTTTATCAGGATGGCAGGGGAACCTCACGTGGGTCGACCAGCTGGCTGAAGGGGCGCCTTTTTGGTTGGGGCCTCAGAGCGCCGTTGTGAGCGCTGCAAACTGTTTTAGCCTTTGCAGGGACCAAAAGCAGCCTTTTTCGCTGGGCCTGTCGCAGAGCGATGTCGAGCTGTGCGGTCGTTGTGGGCTAGCATTTTAAATCAGGGGATGTCACTGTGGGCTTGTGAAGCCCGTTGAAATTCTTTTGTAAATAATCACTAGACGACTACCGTAAATTTGACTTGACTTGTTAAAATAACGCTTCAACCAAGTACTGTGTTGTTATACACTTTGCTGCTTGTGAAAGAGGCTAAAATATAATGTCTTCTTTTGCGTGTTCCAAAAATTTGAAGACAGATTTCTTGTAAGAGAAAACACCTTGCAAGGATGATTTATTAAACAGAGAATTCTCCGGTCACCGGCAACAATTTACATCACGTAAAAAGGTGGAATTAAAGAGTGCCGAATGTGCCCCCTCCCTTGGGGAATCCAGCTTTTAAAGAATCGAGTTTTGAAAGTAAACGCCCCTTCTCCTCCTACTAAGAATGAGTAGAACAGAGTGGTTCTCACACAATATGTTACATAATATTATTTTCGTACACAGACTGCACCTGTTTTTCATTTTTAGACAAAATATACTCTCAGGGTACTTTTTCCCAAAACAAAATCTAGAGTGGCCGTGAGTGCTGATGGGAACAGAGTCAGTGGTGTGTGTGCTTCTCTCGAAGCAGAGTACGCTCCCACGAAGAGAATGTGTGTGCGTAAACACTGAGAGGGAATTTTAGACCAAACAAGGTGTACCAGCTTAGGTTAAGGTCAAATTATACTGAGTTCAACACTATTTCACTTACTTTACACATCTATAAAACATTTCAACATGGTTAATATATGAAATAAATAATTAAAATGTTAATAATGTCTAACAGTCCCCCCTTTGGGCTCTTAATAGCCCAATAACTAAACATTTAAACATTTTTACCAAAGGATTCCAGCAGGATCTTCATCATCGCAATGGCAGGTGCAACAGTAGAATAAGAGAAAAATAAAACATTCTTTTTTTAGCAGGAGAGGAGGTCAGTCATATGTCAAAAACAATGTGATTCATCAAAAGATTTTTTTTCAGTAAAATAAGCATATCATATATGAAGACGATGTGTTGTGATTATGTTTGAAAAATTGTGGTGGGGGATCTCAGAAAATAGAAGATTGGCATGACAGTCAGTATGAGAAAGAGTGTCATTATGTACGCAATTGAAGACTTGTTGTCGTTTTGAGCGATGGAAGTTTTGTTGAATGTGAAGGACGTTTGTCAGTTCCATTTTCGTTCTTGCGTTTGTTTTTTTGTTTTTTTTAAACAGAGTCCTTCAGCTCTGCGATTGGCTGGCAACCCGTTCAGGTTGTACCCCGCCTACTGCCCGAAGCCTTTTGGGATAGGCTCCAGTACCCTCACAATCCTTGTGAGGACAAGCGGTCAAGGAAATGGATGGATGGATGGATGGGTCCTTCAGCTCTTTTAGAACCCACATCAACTGGCAGAGATGCAGGGATTGATCACCGGGATTTGTTTTCCCAAGGTGTGACTCATTCTTTGTGGAATGCCCGAAAAGGGACACGTTCCTCCTATCTCCATGGAGGGATGTCCTCATCTATCAGGTGGACACTGGAATCAGTTGAATGGTGTTCCATTTGGCTCGTCCGGTGATTCCTGGAAGCAGCTGACTGGTTTCTCAGTTGGTGGGGGTTGAGTAGAAGGCGAACCCGGCAGGTCTGATAGGCAAGATGTGGAACCAGGTGCCCCCCGTGGACTGGACCAGATTGATCTTTCCATCACCTCATCTGGGTGGAGAACATTTTTATTTAGTCACTAATAAACATACATATTCACATCCCTTTTTGAAAGAGCATCTGGTAGTTTTTATTAGTTTGGAGTTAGTAAATGTTAGTAAAGTTCTGTAGGCCCGTCCTGTGGAAAAATTCTGTTTGTTGTGACATTCAATTAGAATCCAGCCTTTGACCGAATTTAATGACCTAAGCACATTCATTAATGCAACAATGAAACTCTTATAGCCAATTCAAATCTGACGAGGCCAATTTTGTTTACAAAATGTAATGATTATTGGAATATTTTATCATAATATTTACTGTTATAGATATGGCATGAATGTGCTTCCAGCCATTAAATAAATTCAACTTTCGCCAACAAATAAAATAAAAAAATAACATCTGACCCCAGGGCCCCAGGGAGAGATAAAATAGAACATATTCACCTTATTTTCGCCGTCTCTGCCAAAACTTACTCTCCTCCATGGTCAAAAGTCCAATCACCAATTGTCCTCCTGTAAATTTCATTCATTCTCACGGATAATTATCACATTAGACTAACTTATAATTCTATATTTATTTAATTCAACATGGACTGTTTGTGTCTTTCGCGACGATATACCCAGACCGACCAATAATTCCCCCATCTGAAAAAGATCGATTTAGAGAATTTTCAGACTGATAGTAGAACTACAGCAGTAAATAAATTTTTGCTTTAAAAAGAGGGGAATTTTTTTTATTAAATTTAACCAGTAAATTCGAAAATGCGTCCGGAGCAATTGTTTAAATTTCAAAAGAGAATTTGGGAAAATATTAGAAGACCAAATTTAACAAGCGTCAAATAACGGAAAATATAATTAACATTGAAATAAATTTTATCCTATCCTTATTCATATAAGTAAATTTTAAATTTCCGCAACCACACAAAATTTACCAGTATTATCTTTTGTACTATAAAAATAGAAATACTGTAGCAATTATTATTAATACATAAAGTTACCCTTAGTTTTAACATGTCATTATTAAGCTTGCTAGTTTCCCTTGTTGATGTTAGCCCCACAGCTGACTGTTTTAAAATAGACAGAGATAAACAAATCAGTTCAAATCAAAATAGGCATCAAGAGTATTAGAATATAATAAATTTGTATGTATAGAGTGTTGCCAATCAGTTCGTTCTATATATGTAATGTTTTACTGTAAATGTTATCACCTTATGTCTGTCAAAAATATAGAGTGCAGTGTAAACAGTCAGATATCACATCATATGGTCTGGTATCACTAACTCAAGGAAACATTGTTGGTGAGGGCAGAGTCATCAGCGTAGTGGAGTAGTTTTTTCAGAAGATGTTTTCATATAGGATTCACAGGACAGTTCGGGACGCAGGAATGCATGTAAGGAAGTTCGTGCAGAGCACTGTGTGCATTGGAGCAGTTTTTCATTTATCACATTTGTATATCACGGCACAGTCATTGTGGAAACTTTCCACCAGGTGGCGCCAGGAACCTCTAGCAGGTGGCGGAAGGTAGTGCTGATTAGGGGAAAAGGGCAGATATTTTTTGTGATGATGGCCGCATCACTCCCCCTCTGCTGGTGGTAGCAGCTGCGGTCTCTTTGCTGTCAGCAGCTTCTGGTTTTGATGCTACCTGTGTCCTGCTTGCATCGGTCCAGTTGACCTTATTTTGAAATAATGACCCCGACCAATGAACCTTACTCGACTGAAACATTAAAATCTGCCCCAACAGTATTAGGTAATAACATGTCAGTAAATAGTCGGAAGAACAAAATCCTCCTTTATTTCAATAAAAATAAAAAAATATATATATTTTTTAAAAATTAAAAAATAATAAAAAATGTAAACATAAAAATAAAAAAATATATAATGAATTAATTAACAATAAAAATAAAAGTAATCAAAACAATAAAAGTTTACAATTAAATAATTGCTAATTATAATTCAGTATTGTTATGTTTTACAATATTTAATTTAATATGTTTTGCATACCTTCATAAATAGTCAATTGACAAGTGTGTAGCTTTCAATTAATATTTTTCAAGAAATGAAGGCCGCAGCCCCTTTGTCAGCTATTGGTCAAACACCAAGTCAGGGATTATTTTTAATTACATATCGCCTCAAATTATGTCAAAAATGTGATTCTCCCAGATGGCTCCCCCATGGAATGGTCTGTCCAGTTCTCCGGTATTCGCATGGCCGATTCTGAAATGGGACTTCAAATGTCGAAATTCAAAGGTTAAATATATTCAGGAGAAATTAAAAATTATTTTTCTATTTATAAGCATGGGAAAAGCCCCTTTTTAAATTGTAATTAACAAAGGGAGAAAAGTCTCCTTTTTAATACAAATAATATATTACTTCACCCCCCGGACGAGAGATAAGGAACTTGTCGTTTTCCTCTCATAATGGGTGTGGCTCCTGATTCTGAAAAGATATTCAAAGTTAAATAATGTTCTCGCGTACGAGAAAAATCATAAGGGAAAAACAATCAACTTATAACAAAATATTCCACATTAGTTCCCATTCAAATGATTAGTTTTTAAATTATTATTATTATTATTATTAAAATGCGGAGAGTAGAGACTGAAATATTTCATATAAAAACAATCCAAAAAAGTTAAATATATTTTCTCATTAAACTTCAAAAGCAGATTAACAATCACACAATTAACATCTTCTTTTTTATAAAAAAAAATTGTATTCCCTATTTGTAAAGGTTTTAAGGCTGTTGCCAATTTTAATTTGGAAAAAGGGTGACATCTGGCGGTCAGCTAGAGTCATAGCAACTACAATTTTCAAACTGACTCGCGTCATTAATTTATAAAAGGGTGACACCTTGCGGTCAGCTAGAGTCACAGCAACTACAATTTCCAATATCACAGCAATACATTCAGTTTTACAGTTATGTATGTTTAATAAGCGTGAGATATGCATCGAAATTTTACAATATTTTAACACTATGTTATGTGCGTGTTAAATATTCGTTCGTTTTGTATTAAACATAATTTTAAATATGACGTATTTGCGCTTGTGAAACCAGATTAAGTATTCAACATTAGTCGTTAGGAGATTTATATGAGGGGCTTAGAAAATCAGTTACGGCAACAATTTATGTAATATAATTTATGTAATATAATTATTATAATATAATTATTTAACGTAAATACTGACGGTCGCGGTTTTAGCGTTAGAGATTTTATTAGTAATATTACCGTCCAAATCAATTTATCCCGTTCAGCGTTTATTAAACGGTTTCATTTATTTTATTACGTAAATTTGTGTTGTACAGCTGTTTTTATTTGCAAAGCGAGAAAATAGAAAATAGGAAGCTATTTACTTAAACACATCAAAACCATACGAGTTGTCCTTACGAAACCACCCAAAGTCAACATTTCAGCATTAATCATCATTTAATACACTTTTCTTAAAGTTACGTCCGGGATTTTCCTCTATATAAAAATACATATATTTATAACACTTTTAACGAGCGGTCGCCGTCTACGCACATCCACAGTTAAACTGCCTCCTTTAAAAACATCGAACAAATGACATATCTTATTAGAATAAACTAACCTTTTCCACAATAAATTCAAGTCCCGTCGTTCAATATTAAATACATTTTATATCATTATTTGACGGTCGATTATCTAACCTGGAAGCTTTAGTTACGTCTAGCGGAAGTACTATCAGGTCAAGCCATTCAGTCCTTCAGAATAAAAGCGCACCCGTAATTTACATTAAACATCATTACTTTATTAAAGTTATATAAATGGTTATAACTTCACAGAAATACCTAAAGCCAGCATTCTAGCATTATTAATCATTTTATCCAAGAATACACGATTATGTCTCGCTTTTATTCCACTCGAAGAAATCACAGACATATCTCGTATTTTACGTCGAACGCCTGGCGGTGCAAGTTTTAACGTTTTTCATCAATAAAATTAACTTACCGTAGATTACAATGGCGCTAAAAGATTTTTCCACAGCAATCGTGCACCCACTTTTATTTAGTTCTTCAATTCACGGGTCTGTTTAGTGGGTAAAACTCCGATAGCAACTGCGCATGCGTTACCAACTTGTTTCACTAGCGTCATCCCGTTCTCGTTTAACGGAAGCTCATTCGGGTCAAACCATTCTGTTTCGCGCTCGAATAGAGCTTCCTTAATTTCTATTAATTATTGACTCCCGTATTTTATATCTTATTATATTATATTATATTATATTATATTATATTATATTGTAGTTAAGTTGTATTAATATTTATAAATGAAGTGACGTCTCACTTATAACAGAATTAGTCAACAAAATATCTCATCGCGGCCCCTTTAAAATAATAGTGACGTCCGACTATTCTACCAAATACAAAACATCCAATTCACACACAACAAATATCATGATCTCCTCTCAAAATAATAGATACTGCTTTAAATCAATCACAAAGCAGTCTATCGGCTCCTTAATAGCGTAACTTTGTCAAATTTGTACGCCCATTTCAGCCTGTCTGTTCACAATTATTTGATTCAATTGTGCAGAATCCTCATCTGCGCTGAGAAAAATAATCCATTATTCAAGGAACTTATTAAGATTTCCTCCCACGCTCCCACGAAGAGAATGTGTGTGCGTAAACACTGAGAGGGAATTTTAGACCAAACAAGGTGTACCAGCTTAGGTTAAGGTCAAATTATACTGAGTTCAACACTATTTCACTTACTTTACACATCTATAAAACATTTCAACATGATTAATATATTAAATAAAGAATTAAAATGTTAATAATGTCTAACACTTGTTTAAAAATAACATGCAGTGAAATAAATAAACAAAAGTGTTTGTAACTGCAATGCAGTTACTAGTTAAGCAAACAGTTAGCCAATATAGCTTCCTCCATTTCTTTTTCTACCACTTCTATGCACCATGCTGCCTCTCACAGGTCCGTGCAGGTAGGCTACTACGACGGACTGGTTTTGGGCTGTGCCACTTGTGTTTAGTGTAGATGTTGTTTCTAAATATGAAGAACGCAGAGTACAGGCTCGTTAAGTCGTCAAGTACGGTCTTCCTAAGAACACACACAAAAACTTTCTTCCTTAGAACACAAATCTTGCTAGCCAAGCCTTCACAAGTCTCCAACAGATGCCTCCTTGGTTTAACCTAGCTTACAAGAACAACATCCTTGTATTCAGTGTGTTTTTGCTGCAATTGGAAAATAGTGATCACTCACATTTTAAAAATCAGTTAAGATCTTACTTAGCTTCCTCCCACGTTCCAAAAACAGGCATATTAGTTTAATTGAAAACTTATCCATGGGTGTGATTGTGAACGCTAATGGTTGTTTGTCAATCTGTGCCATGTGATCGATAGTCGACCAGTTCTGGGTGTATGCCGCCTCTCCCCCAAAGTTAGCGAGGATAGGCTCTATTTCATCCAATTCTAATGAGGCCAGGCACTACAGAAAATGGATGGATAGATTTCAAATAAATGTTTCCAAGTTTACTTTTCCGCTCAAGAAAACTTTTTGACACAGGCTACTGATACGGTTTGCAGATGGTGAGGTTGTCAGTTGTTGTCTTCAGCACATTGTTAAAAATAGGCCACACACACACACACACACACACACACACACACACACACACACACACACACACACACACACACACACACACACACACATGCATGCACTCCTGACCCTTGTCGCCATGAGAACAACAGCAGGTGCTTTCAGGCTGACAGATTGTGATGGATGGATTTTGAAAGGATGAGAAATGTGATGGAAAGAGGAAACAAAAGTTTAACTCGCTTTGTAACTTTAAATTAAAAGAGAAAGGAAGGAAAGAGAGACAGACTGACACCCTCAAGTTTGAAGTCGATCAAATGGATTGGCCTTGACAATTGTGAAGGAAACATACATCCTTTGACTCTGCATACTGTTTTAAAGTAGATGTGAGTTTTCAGTCTGCATCACTTTAATTCATATCGTTAAAACTACACAACTACAATCAATTTCGATAAAACATGTGGAAGAGGTGGGGCATTAATCAGGAGAAATTCTCTTCAATGTAGGTGCAGATGTAAAAAGGCAAGTTTTTAACTACTCCTTAATGTGTGAGTGAATATTGCATGAATCCTATTGCAATTCCGTCACATGCAGGAGGTACTGGAGTTTCAAGGTGTTACCTTTACCAAAGAGGTACAGCATCATTTTGATTGGAGTTGTTTTATTCATATGAATTAAACCAAAACGATGCAATCGTCTTTTTAGGAAACTCATTAGTGTGAATGTGCATAGAGAATTGTAATTTTTCTATTTGCCTTTGGGGTCACATTTGAAATTGAACCATCACCACTTCCATTGATTACCCCATCCCAGAATGCAAATGGTAGACCACTTTCTGTGTTGTCTATCACCATCATCTTCTAAATTATATAATTCTCTGTAAACCACAAGGTCACCAATACAGATATGTTGGCCCACAAGTTTTATGCCATTGATTTTTTTTTAAATTAATATATTAATGTACAGTAATATTAATATATTAATATATATAACTTGTGTCTGGTCCAGGTGTGTCTTGTTGTGTCATTAGTGTTGGTGTATTTAGTCTGCTGTCTCCCCTCTGTCTGTGGCGGTTCACTGTGATTTATACGTCTTTCCTCATGTCATGCTGCCTGTTATTTGTTCCCTCCCAAGTCATAGTTCAAGTTCATGTGTTGTTGTTGTTGTTGCTGTTGTTGTAAGTCTTTCTCCACGTCACGCTGTCCTTTTTTGCCTTGTCAGGAACCATGTCATGCTGTTAGATTTGCCTAAGTTTTTTAGCCATGTTTAGATTCATGTTTTGTTAGTTCAATTTATTTTTGTACTTTGAAGATAGCTTTTTTGATTAGAAATTAAAACCTTTTTTCTTGGACTACACCTCAGCCTCCTTGCTCTGCCTTCCCGCATCTGGGTCCTAAAGCCCCACCTAACTGACAGTTTTCATGCTAAAAGCCATTCATTGCCATCTACTGCCTCGTTTATATCAGAGCTCAGCAACACTTCTGATTGCAGAAATTGCCACTCACAATTTTGACATGCATTTTTATTGTAAATTTAACAATTCAATTTTCATAAAAGAATGTAGCAACCACTTCTTGTTGTTTTAATGTCAAGAAGTAAACAAACAAGGATTTGGAGGGTGGGCCAAGTGGAAAGGCGATTCACTTTCAAAACCGAAGGTTAGAAACAAAACACTCCCTTCTTGTAAGTATTTGCTTGTCCACATACAAAGTATGCTTACTGCATGTTAAAGATTTAGATATGATTAATTGAAATGATATCCTTTAGTGACAGACTGATTATTTTCCCATTCTTCCTTTTTATTCAATATGATAAAGGCGGTGGCATGATGAAATGTTACATGTACTAATGATGTCAGTGATGGATGATCATTTGGGGGATGCTGTGGAAGCCTCGAGATGCACGGAGGGGGCGGAACACGGCGTGCCTGCCGCCTATAACTGGTGACAGATGAGAGAGCCTCTCGTAACATGCCGCAAACATTGGAGGCTGCTCGGGCTTGCGTGTCAATTGGGTCACTCCCTTTAGGCCAGACAAGTGACTTTTAATATGCGCTGGAGATTTCGCCTAATTCACTTGACATTTTAGAAATGTCTTGTTAATTCTCAAACCTCTCCCGTGAATACGAAAAGAAACAATCCTGAGCTACCAATTTAATTTTAAATATTTAGTATAAATGGAGTATGTGAGTGACCTTTTAAATAGATTCGTGAATAAATTAAGATGAGATTGTTAGTAGTTCAGTTGCCTTTACTTTTTGGGGCATTTTTGTTTGGTGGTGTGCTTTTTCTATTTTCTATTTATTTTTCTAATGTGTGTTGGCTAAAGATTGGGAAACGCTGATATACAGGATGCATATCAAACCATCCGGTGGCAACTCAGCATTATGCGCATTCAAGTTTTTGTTTTTTGTCCCTTTGTTTACTCCAAACTAGATCTTCATAGGGCCAATGGTTACGTAGTGTCAACTGACTTTTGTACTGCTATTGGGTACATTTCCACTTGCCTCATTCATAATGCGTGATTGATTAGCAAACAGCCCAGGGTGTCGTCTGCCTTTTACCCCAAGCCAACAAGGATAGACTCCAGAAGTAAACTGGATTTATGGCTCTTCATAAAAATAGAATGTCATTTCCATGAAGGTTAAGGTGATTTGCATCTAACACCAAGAAGCCTCCTCTGTTTTTTCTGATATTTTGCTGACACATGTTTAACACTTCCTCAGTATAACAATTCTTATAAGGTATCACTCTCTACAGCAATATCATCGAGAGGAGGCTTGGCAGAAACACTTCTCATTGTGATTTAGTATGTGTGCAAAATTGGAATCTGACTGCCGCTTATGTATATTGCTGGCTAATGTGATATTTTATTACGTTAGAAAGCAATAAAAGAGGATGAGAAATGTCTCTATATAGGAAACATGCATGCGAAAAAAGTATTGCTTTACTCCGTCGCCGCTTCATCTGGGTGTCTATGAACCACAGTGGAATTTAAAAAAAAAGAAGACGAAAGAAAGAAATATTCTGAAGATTTTGAAGAACATTCTGAAAAAGGCGCTCAGGAATGAAAAATAATGGCTCAGTAGGTAGATCCAATCATCTCCAAGTTTTATTCTTATTTGACTTTTGTTACGGTTTACTAACTCTGTAGAGTAAGATATGCGTATATTTGTGCTTCATAACATCTATTGCATAAATCTGTATGGTTAAAGTGTGTTGCTAAACAACCAATTAAAATGTGTTTTCAGGATCTCCAATCGCCACCATCTTAGAGCAGATGATAAAATATAATATTTTTGTTTTCCTGGTGCTAAGTCTGTCTTTTGTCAGTTGTTTCTAGTGGATCTAAAGTTTAGTCCGCCTTTCACCTGATGTCAGCTGGGACAGACTCCCCTCCAACCCTGAACAGCATTATAGAAAATGGATGAGCGGATTTACTATAGCCTTGCTCAAATAAAATTCCGCTGCTATCAGAAGTACATTCCAAGCGGTGTGCAGTTTAGCAATAATTAATGGCACGTACCTGGAAGGAAAAAAAAATCAGACTAAGCAGAAAGTGCAGAGGATTATAAGGATTGTGTACGGTAATTATAATGAATTAAACTGTTCATTACGTCGTGTTTTTGCTGGTGTATACCTCATGTGGCCGTTAAGCTGTTAATGTGCATTCTGCCCCGAGACATTTGAAAGCTGTCGCCTGAGGCAATGCTGCTTTGATTGTATGATCATTTACATATTCAGTATATTAAAAACAGAATGCTTACATGAGAGCGTTTTAGGTAGCCTATAAGTGGCATGCAAAATGTTGCCAAATAATGTGCAAGGAGAACATACACAGGTCAATCTAATCAGTGTTGTTGTTGTTTGTTAAACACATAATGATTTTTAACATCTAACTGTGAGCGACTCCCCACATGAGGAAAAAAAAACGGTGTATCACTATGCATAATGCTCTTTTTAAGTGTGGTGTACTCATATGGGGGCTGTCCCTGCCCACTGAGATGCTTGTACCACACTATTTGAGACACAGATCTCTAAATACAAACTTGAAAAAAGAACTGTATTATTGTATACTGTAAGTCTGTGTCACTATTTTATTTTATCATGGTAATTATTTTTGGGGTTTGAACTAATAATGTAATGATGACATAAAAATATGAAGAAATTATATTTTTGTTTGATTGATGACTAGGCTGTTATCTACAAGTCAACCTTTCTGAAAATAACGTTAGGTGTGCAAGCCTATACGCGACAAATACGTCAATGTTGGCGTGATATATCTGTAAAATATGTATGCATTTGTAAGTGACGAAAGCCGAGGACAATGTGGTATAAATTCAACCTATGCGTTAAAAAAAAGAAGCTTAATAGTTGTCTGAAAATTGCAATCTAAAATGTAGATCGATTTTCTTTCTCTTTTTTCTTTTCTTTTACTGCTGCAGACACCCGTTGAACCGGCGGCACATTCAAAGCATACTAGCCATTAATTGGCAAGAATCATTCATTCATCAATTTATAGTTATCGACGTAGCATCCTTATAGTAGCGATCAAGGAGAGTAAATGGAAAAAGCATTCAAATGTATCCGTACCATGCAGCAAAAAATATTTATTTACATTTAAAGTTACCTTTATGTATAATGAACATGTACATCTGTACACATTTTACATGTTTACATATTTTCACAGGATTACATACGGAAGCGGTAGCTACCTGTTTTATTTAACTAACTATAAAACCACTAGGAAATTGCCTGTCTTACAAATCCTCATAAATTGCCAATTTGTGGAAACCTGAAACTTCCACCGCCATGTGACCAAAATGGTGGTGGTCATTGCCACAGTGTGTGTCCTCGATGTGCCACTTGAGAAAAATGATGTCCCTTGATGTAAAGTCTGCTGTCTCCTCCTTTTCTCTTCACTCTTTTGAGTTTGGTTGTGTCATGCAATGGAATTGTATCTTTCTTTGAATCTATTTAGTGTGTTGCACTTGCCGTCATATTGTGCTCTTGTTTTGATGTTATGTTTTTAGAAAGTTCCTTCTCCTGGACCTACACTAGCTGTCGAAAGGAAACAAAATTCCTCCATCTTTATCAATACCCAAATAGAAGCAGAAGTTCAGAACTGTTAGAAAGCATTTCAAGTTAAGTCATGACTATATATCCCCATATCCATTAAGGACATGGAGTTATTTATATATAACATATAGTCCGTGCTTCGGCCTTCCTGGGTAGAGTTTGCATATTCTCCCCGTGCTTGCGTGGGTTTTCTCCGGGTACTCCGGTTTTCCTCTCACTTTCCAAAAACGTGCATGGCAGGTTAATTGAACACTCCAAATTGTCCATAGGTGTGATTGTGAGTGTGGATGGTTGTTTGTCTCTGTGTGCCCTGCGATTGGCTGGCAACCAGTTCAGGGCGTACCCCGCCTACTACCCGAAGCCAGCTGGGAGGACAAGCGGTTAAGAAAATGGGTGGATGGATATATTTATTACTTCTTGTCTTTCAAAATTCATAACCATGTGAAAATGTTATGTCTTCATCCACCTGTAATATGCATACACAAAGTCAATATTCTGTATATTCTTCTACTCTATTATCTTTACAAACATGTGATATCAATTGATGTGGTGTTTTTGAGGTCCTGTGATAACATAAAGAATCAGCCAATTAATGTCAACAATCAATATAGCGTAACACAAAAAGACATCTTATTAATGGCGCACATGGATGTAGCATCATTTAATTCAATTTATGGTAATTGACCCCCGCCCTCCTCACCTTCATCAGAATAATATTGATTCCAAAACAGCCAGTTCCAAAGTTATTTTTGCAAATAGACACCATAATAACCAAACAAATAATACATTTTGCGCTTTATCTCGCAATGGGCACTGCTTTATCAAACAAACAAGCGAACAAATAAATAAATAAATCATGGTCCTTGGTTCCATGTCCTTTGGCGGTACCTGTTTACCGGCCATGTCAGCTCCTCTCAAATGTATCCAGCTACGTCAATATTGAGTTTAGTTCTCAGCATGCATGAACGCTTCAATGTCCACATTGAGTAATGACAAGAATATTTACCCTTTAGCCATCAGGGAACAGAACGTATTAGTCACATTAAAGTGGCTGATGAGGATGGACCCACCCGACTCATGAGGACACAGTAGAAGCGTGGTATTTCTCCCTGTAAAAATATTAATATTGAAAAATATACTGTAAAAGTGGCGCGTAGGGGGAAAAAGCGCTAGCAAAATGTTACCCTCACGTCTATCAATTGCTTCAATGGAAGACAGATTTGCTCAGATTTGTTTTCCTCGATACGCTTCTGTGCTGTCACTGCCACTGTCACACTTAATGTTGTCACATGTTTGTGAAGCCACTTGTTGCTAGGCAGAGTTGTTAATCAGGCTTAAACATTACTGTCTGATAAGCCAATACAAAACGGGCAGAAAAGGCTTGCTAGTAACTCACTCAGGAAAAATAAATACTACGTGGTGCATCACGGCCGTCTTATTACATTCACTCATTCATTCATTCATTCATTCAAACAAATATACTCTATAATATATTCCACTTTATCGAGTGCTATACTGTATGTCGGGTTAAGTCAATACGGTAAAGTGCAATTATATTATCGGAGCCTGATTGCTTGTCATACATATTACTACTTCATAGTAGGGAGCAAACACCTTCTTATGTCCGGTCCATAAATCTGCAAAAGTGCAGAAAAAGGTTTATTTTAAAGCCGTGATTGACAGGTGATCTCAGCAGTGTTAGTGGGCGGGGGTGTTTATGCATGCATGGATTGTATCCATGTGTGTGTGTGTGTGTGTGTGCGTGTGTGTGCTAAGGGAGAATACATACAAAGAAAGCATGGTATATGAATCATTAAGGCAGGAAAAAAAAACATGCATTGTTGAGCATTATATAGAAGTAGCTGACCCACTGCGGTGATGTCACTTCCCCCGGGCTGTTCTTTGGGAATGGTCTAACACAGAATGACTTCAGTGGGATGGCATTCTTTGTGTTGTGATCAATGGCAAACTTTCTTCATGGGATACTCATCCATAATTCAACTTTGCACGTATGATTCATTCCTTCTGGACTGGATGTCACACTCCCACTGCTGTTGCTGATATAAATAGCTGGTCAAAATACAATATGTAGTGAAACAATCCTTCAATTTATCAATCAGGTCATCAATAAGAGGTTGAGCTAGAGACCTTATGAGGTCATTTTGGACAATTGTATTCTTTTGTTGGGAAAGCTCATTTTTGTCCTCTTGTAAAAGGCGTGCTTGGATGGAACTTCCATGGAAAATGAATTGCTGGGGCATAAATATCTGACGGGACACTATCTGATAATCTGCCCCCCGAGGACCGCCACCTCACCACTCTGCCTTTTGTCTAATTCAGGTGGTAGCATCCATCAGATGCTAGATTTAAAGACAGACAGCATAAATACTGTTAAGTATTTCAATATGTCAGACAGACAGAGAGGATTTCAATTTTATGTTTGTGTTATATTCTCATTTAATCGTATGTCACCAGATATGCTTCCATCCATCTATTTTCTGTCCCGCATATCCTCACTAAGGTGACGGGTGAGCTGGAGCTTATCCCAGTGGAAATTGGGTGAGAGGCGGGGACCACCCTGGTCTGGTAGCGAGGCAATTTCAGGGAAATTTTGAGTCTTCTTTGAAATGTGGGAGGATGCCATGAGCGCAGAAATCTCACAACAAACACGGGGAGAACATGCAAACGCCACACAAGAAGATTCTAACCTCAAAGCTTAGAAATGTGAGGGGCGCTTGTCCACCGTGCATCTAGATGTGGGACCTTCGGATGTATATTGAAAAAATACATAATGTTATGGTATGCTAAGATCATCATGATGGTAGCACTCCGTAACTTTGAAGAAGAAATAATGTGGCTGTGTAAGTTGCTTCTGAATTGAGAAGATTGTGATTAAAATTATGATTATGATTATGTACAGTATTTATGTTGGTCACTGTTAAACATAGCTGACTTTTCTGCAGCCATTGTGGGATCAATTCCAACTCAGTGATTGTAGATTTCAATATAAGTATAAATGCTTTTAACTTTGCTTTTGGCTTTGAATGTTGTAGCACTGCTGCTTTCTAATGTGTGCTAACATGACTTTTTTTTCATGAGTGAAAGAGAGACTGTTAAGCATCTCCATCATAACACGCCCACATACCAGAGCCTCTTCAGCATGCACATCAATATTTCTCTAATCAAAGACGCAATTCACTTGATCCAGTCATGACTAACAGCAACGTGACCAAGATGAAGTGAGCCTCTCTCTGCCGACCCCGAGGTACAAAACTTCCACACTTTCATTGGCTGATTATGTGTGTTGATAGCTGATAGGAGTCCAGTCGGAGTGCATTAGAGAAAAGAACTCAGCAGTTGGTCGACCCAGTGGGTGGAAATGAGCTCATTAATAAACACTTGAACACAGCAGTTTTTCCTCTGGTCTCTTCAGATGAATGCAGGAGGTCCACAAGTTGACTCTAAGTGCTATTTTATCGGCCATGTCCATACAATATGTTAGAGTGCATAGCACACATTTGATGTCATTTTCTATCCCCCCCCCCCCAACCAATTTTGTGAGTGTGCTGAAATTGGAATGGTGTGAATCAATGAATGAATCTGGAACAAAAGGAGGGATCATGGCAGAAAATTTGATTTTTTGGGGGGGATTTAGGAATCATTTTGTTTAAGTAGCACTAAGGAACTTTTTAACTTTAATAAAATGTTTTCTCCTCCGTGAGTCATCATCACCTTATCGTGGTGGATGGGTTTGCGTGTCCCAATGAGCCTAGGAGTTATGTTGTCTGGGGCTTCATGCCCCTGGTAGGGTCACCCATGGCAAACAGGTCCTAGGTGAGGGACCAGACAAAGCATGGCTCAGAAAACCCCTGTGATGAATGACAATTTTGGATTGCAGTTTCCCTTTGCCTGGACGCGGGTCACCGGGGCCCCCCTCTGGAGCCAGGCCTGGAGGCGGGGCTCGAAGGCGAGTGTCTGGTGGCCGGGCCTATACCCATGGGGCCCGGCCGGGCACAGCCTGAAAAGGCAACGTGGGTCCCCCTTCCCATGAGCTCACCACCTGTGGGAAGGGGCCAAAGGGGTCGGGTGAGCTGCCACACAAGTAAATAAATATTAGATCACTTTCTTCTAAAGCTTTGCTAGTTAATGACTTAATTAGAGATTATAACCTTAACCTGATTGGTCTTTGTGAGACCTGGTTAATACCAAATGAGTTTGTCTCGCTAAATGAGGCCTGTCCTCCAGTCTTTGTGGGTTCTCATGTTGCGTGTAAGAAGGGCGGCAGTGTTGCCCTTATTTTTATTTTTTATTTTCTTTTCTTTTCTGTAGAGCTCAGTATTGATCATTCGGTAATTTTACCGATTTGACATGTCATCATCATTGCTCTCCTTTTTTTTTTTTATATATATATTTTTTTGTGTTGTGTTTTGTGTTGTGTTGCCCTTATTTCTAAATCTGTACTTAATCTTAGTTCCCGCTCTGGTAACGTCATAACGTTATGCAATCTATAACCTTACTACCGTTTCATCTCGTGGTTATTTATCATCCCCCTGGACCTTACTCTGGCTTTCTCGATGAATTTTCTGAACTTGTGGCTGACTTACGCAGATAATATACTAATTATGGGTGACTTTAATATTTATATGAATTCTACGTTAGAACCGCTTACTGTAGCATTTCAGACGATAATTGATACTTTTGGTTTTATGCAGATAATAAATGTAGCGACCCATAAAATAATAACTTAGATCTGGTATTAACTTGGGGTTTAGTAACCTCAAATGTAATGGTGTTGCCGTATACTACGGCTATGTCTGACCATTGCTCATTGCAATGTCGCAACCATAACCAAAGATACAGCAGCCGTAATATTAGTTCTTCAACTACTTCTGCGCTCTCTGAGTTGTTACCTCTGTCAACTGCGTCCTCTCCTTATACAGACGCTCCCCTACTTACGAACATTCGAGTTGCGAACAACGGTATATACGAACATTTCTGCACGTACAGTATGTCGAAAAATGTTTGGAAAGAAATGCTGTAAGTTAGATTTTGTATTGCGCGTAGTGCTTCTTTCCGCCGCTAATACCGACGATTGGCGCTGTGAGAGCTCATTGGAGGCTGAGCAACGTGGCGAGGAGGAGGAGGAAGAAAACGCCGGTCCCCATGAAGCAGGAAATAACTTTTGAAGCCGATTCCAGCGACGACGAAGAATCTCTCATGATATAAAATCCTCCTCTTCCTCCTCCTCCATCATCTCCTTAAGCATCGAGTACATCTTCCAAAAGTAAGTTAAACTTCATTTTATTTATCTTATTACGTACATGTACATACTGTGTGTGTGTCTCGCTATCTCTCTCTAACATACGTAGTACAGTACAGTACTGTACGTATTCTCTCCATTTTATTAAAAGTTTTTTCAGTACAAACCAATGCAGGTTACTTGTACAAGCCTTAAACATACTTATATAAACCTTCAATATACTTATATAGGCTTTAAACATAAATTATAATACAAAATATAGCACTGAAGCAACTTACGAACAAATTCACCTTACGAACGATCGTCCGGAACGTAACTCGTTCGTAAGGTGGGGAGCGTCTGTACTGGTTCAATAGATAATCTTACAAATAATTTTAATGCTGTTTTGTTAAATGCCTTTCGATACTGTTGCCCCATTAATAATTAAAACTTGTCTGAAAGTTCCTTAGTGTTGCTTTAATTAAAATTGTTTTTAAAAAAGTACAATTTTCATATGTGTGAATTTTTGGAATGTTGAAAATCTTTCCCAATGTGAATTGAATGAGCGGAATGCTTTGAGTTTCAAATGGGAACGATGTAAATGTGTAATGTTGAATGTGCCATGGGATGGTGAATGGTGAATTTTTGGTTGAAAAATGTGGGAAGTTTGGGGAAAACCGTGAATTTTTTTAATAATGGAAGCCTGGTGAATTTTTGTAATAAGTTGAAGGATGGAGTTGCATGTCAAAAAAAGTGCGGAATAATAATGCCGAAGGTGTAGAATAACGTGTGAAGCCATCACACATAATATAATTATTGAGTGTCAAAGCTATAGTTTCCTTGATTTTTGTCACTACTTCCACATTCATGGTTCTTGAAATTAATACTGTTCCATCATAGCATTTTATACAATATCTCACAAAATCCTTGCAACATACTGATGACATAGAAAGTAGAACCTGCCGGGCACAATCTGACCCAAACATCTCTAAAGTGTGAGAGAGGGGTGCAAAGAAGAATGTCTGCTCGCAGGGAGGGTCAGGGTGCAACAAATAAGGGGGTGAGATTGGGTTCAGTCTGAAGAGTATCCAAGGTGTTATTTTATGCATAACAAGTTAGTTTTTTGAGCAGTGAGGACTTTGACAGATATTCGCTGCATTCATGCATATTTGGTTTGCTGTTTATGTTTTGTATACTGTATATGCTGGCAGGTACATTGCCGCGCACACACGCGCACACACACAAGTGAACGAGACAACTGGAAGATTGGGTTGGAGAGAAAAGACTATGTGGGAGGCTGAAAATGCAAAGAAATTTGTGTGTGTGTGCTTGCGTGTGTGTGAGTAAGAAAGAGAAGATGAGCGAGAGCTTTACCACATGACCTTTAACATACACATTACTGGTTCCAATCGCACTAAAGGGAAGTGTCATAGTCAAGGTCAAAACAATTTAACAGATTATCTGCATAACTGTATGTGTGTATGTGCCAGTGTGTATGTGACATTAAACACATACACATTTGACATTATTACACATTGATTCAAAGGGTCCCTTAATAACAAGCCTATGCCATGCTTCAGTCTAAATCTATCAAGATTGAAGAAATACAGGACACTTCATGACCCCTGTTGAAATTAACCAATTGTTGAAGGTGCAATCCTGTTTTACATGAAAAACTATGCCTTCTTTCTCATTCCTTTTAGGACTTTTCAGAATCAGTTTGACTCTATGGTCTTTTAGCAAATTCAGAAAGCTTTTTTTTTTTAATCTTTCTTTTGCTTCTCTAGGTCTTTTAAATCTTTTGGCTATTTTGTAATTGTGCTGACATAGTTGTCAATGTGAGCTCTTTTAGTAATTTTATTCAGATACTTTTGTTATCTTTGCTTTGTGTGAATCACATTGAGTTGCCTTGTTTGTGTATAAAATGTCTACACATTGGTGAGTGATCAGATTTCAAGATTGGAATTTCACAAAAAATCAAATATAGCCTGAAATAAATTCTCACCAGGAACTATTTAAAACAAATTGAATTGCTAGTCAATCTGTTACTTAACAGATGTTTGCGTTATTACTTTAGCTCAGTGTTTGTCAACCCTGGTCCTCGAGGCGCAGTATCCAGCTTGTTTTCCATGACTCTCTATTCTCAACGCAGGTGATTCCACGCAATGACATCTTATCAACAAGCTTTGGAGAAGCTGGATAACGATCCTCATCTGTGTTGAAAACGCCGGGAGACATGGAAAACAGGCTGTATAGTATGCCCTGAGGAGCACAGTTGAGAAACACTGCTTTAGCTAATGCGAAATGCTATCTTGGTTGATAGCTAAAAAAAACGCTGTAAAAAATTTCTGTAAAATCTACAGTAAAAATTACAGCATCATTTTGTTTTTAAATTTTACAGTATTTTACTGTATACAGCAATGCATTGTGGGTAAAACCAAGTGCATTATGGGTAAACACAACGTACAGTAATTTGTTGTACAGAACCTGATATTTATACTAAACACAGATTTTCAGGTAGTGTGGCCGAGCAGTCAAAGGCGCTGGATTAAGGCCCCAGTCTCTCACGAGGCGTGGGTTCAAATCCCACCACTGCCAGTTCTTCCTCAGAGTTTTGTTTGTAGCAAAGTATAGAAATTTGATTTTATGTTTGTGTTTTGTCCTCTTACCACCATTCCCGAAATTTCAGTATTTTTGCCTTTCACACTAAGCGGGACTGGCTACTTAATCAGTGACAACACAGAGAAATCAGATTAAGAATGGTGAAAGATGGTCCAATTTTCCAAAGTGAAGTAAATTAATTGAAGAAGGGGTCAAATCCCTTGACCACAGCCAATGAGGAGCCACTTTTTAACTTCACATGATTTTCCTTCAAAATAACTACTTGGTAGAAGTTCAACAACATCCTAGACTGAGGATTGTGCTATTAAATAACCAGGTGTAGATAGCAGAGGATGGTTTCGATCCATCGACCTCTGGGTTATGGGCCCAGCACGCTTCCGCTGCGCCACTCTGCTGCTCTAGTGGTACTTGTTAGCCTGTACTCTTTTGTCGCTGAAGAAAAATCAAGTCTGACACTTCGCCATGGATCAGAGCAGGCTTCATTACGTTATGCACAAGGCTAGGCAGGACAGCATGAACCTGGATGTTGGTCTGGAAACCTATTTGTCTGCCAAGTCTGCGCCTCAGACCGCAACTTGACTTAAATTGCCCAAAAATTTCCTTTCTGTTGATGGCTTCTGAGGTAGTGTGGCCGAGTGGTTGAAGGCGCTGGATTTAGGCTCCAGTCTTTTAGGAGGCGTGGGTTCAAATCCCACCACTGCCAGTTCTTCCTTAGAGTTTTGTTTGTAGCAAAGTATAGAAATTAGATTTTCTGTTTGTGTTTTGCCCTCTTACCAACATTCCCGAAATTTCTGTATTTTTGCCTTTCACACAAAGTGGGACTGACTACTTAATCAGTGACAACAGAGAAATCAGACTAAGAATGGTGAAAGAGGGCCCAATTTTCAAAAGTGAAGTAAATTAATTGAAGAAGGGGTCAAATCCCTTGGCCACAGCCAATGAGTAGCCAATTTTTAATTTCACATGAATATCCTTCAAAATAACTACTTGGTAGAAGTTCAACAACATCCTAGACTGAGGATTGTGCTATTAAATAACCAGGTCTAGATACCAGAGGATGGTTTCGATCCATCAACCGCTGGGTTATGGGCCCAGCACGCTTCCGCTGCGCCACTCTGCTGCTCTAGTGGTACTTGTTAGCCTGTACTCTCTTGTCGCTGAAGAAAAATCAGGTCTGACACTTCACAATGGATCAGAGCAGGCTTCATTACGTTATGCACAAGGCTAGGCAGGACAGCATGAACCTGGATGTTGGTCTGGAAACCTATTTGTCTGCCAAGTCTGCGCCTCAGACCGCAACTTGACTGAAATTGCCCAAAAATTTCCTTTCTGTTGATGGCTTCTGAGGTAGTGTGGCCGAGTGGTCGAAGGCGCTGGATTTAGGCTCCAGTCTTTTAGGAGGCGTGGGTTCAAATCCCACCAGTGCCAGTTCTGTGACAATGGAAGTAGTATCCCACCATTTCTATACATGACTTGAAACAATTTGCTTATTTTACTATGCTAACAAGCATGAGGTCCACAACCGTTTGCCATTAGACGTTTCTGGTTGGCTTGAAGATAATTTACCTCTGATCTAAGCAGGCTTCATTACCTTATGCGCAAGGTTTGGTTGGACATCACTAACCTGGATGTTTTTGTAAAAAGCTAAAAAGAACTACTTGGTAGAAGTTCAACAACATCCTAGACAGAGGATTGTGCTAATAAATAACCAGGTCGAGATAGCAGAAGATGGTTTCGATCCATCGACCTCTGGGTTATGGGCCCAGCACGCTTCCGCTGCGCCACTCTGCTGCTTAAGTGCTACCAGTTGTCCTGTACTCTGTTGTAGCTGAAGAAGAAGTAGGTCTGACATTTTGCCATGGATCAGAGCAGGCTTCATTACGTTATGCACAAGGCTAGGCAGGACAGCATGAACCTGGATGTTGGTCTGGAAACCTATTTGTCTGCCAAGTCTGCGCCTCAGACCGCAACTTGACTGAAATTGCCCAAAAATTTCCTTTCTGTTGATGGCTTCTGAGGTAGTGTGGCCGAGTGGTCGAAGGCGCTGGATTTAGGCTCCAGTCTTTTAGGAGGCGTGGGTTCAAATCCCACCAGTGCCAGTTCTGTGACAATGGAAGTAGTATCCCACCATTTCTATACATGACTTGAAACAATTTGCTTATTTTACTATGCTAACAAGCATGAGGTCCACAACCGTTTGCCATTAGACGTTTCTGGTTGGCTTGAAGATAATTTACCTCTGATCTAAGCAGGCTTCATTACCTTATGCGCAAGGTTTGGTTGGACATCACTAACCTGGATGTTTTTGTAAAAAGCTAAAAAGAACTACTTGGTAGAAGTTCAACAACATCCTAGACAGAGGATTGTGCTAATAAATAACCAGGTCGAGATAGCAGAAGATGGTTTCGATCCATCGACCTCCGGGTTATGGGCCCAGCACGCTTCCGCTGCGCCACTCTGCTGCTTAAGTGCTACCAGTTGTCCTGTACTCTGTTGTAGCTGAAGAAGAAGTAGGTCTGACATTTTGCCATGGATCAGAGCAGGCTTCATTACGTTATGCACAAGGCTAGGCAGGACAGCATGAACCTGGATGTTGGTCTGGAAACCTATTTGTCTGCCAAGTCTGCGCCTCAGACCACAACATGACTTAAATTCCCCAAAAATGTCCTTTCTGTTGATGGCCTCTAAGGTAGTGTGGCCGATTGGTTGAAGGCGCTGGATTTAGGCTAAAAAGCATGAGGTCTACAACCATTTGCCATTGGACGTTTCTGGTTGGGTTGAAGATAATTGACCTCTGATCCAAGCAGGCTTCATTACCTTATGCGCAAGGTTCGGTTGGACGCCACTAACCTGGATGTTCTTATAGAAACCTGATATTTATACTAAACAGATTTTCATGTAGTGTGGCCCAGCGGTCAAAGGCGCTGGATTAAGGCTCCAGTCTCTCAAGAGGCATGAGTTCAAATCCCACCACTACCAGTTCTCCCTTGGAGTAATATTTGTAGCAAAGTATAAAAATTTGATTTTATGTTTGTGTTTTGTCCTCTTACCACCATTCCCGAAATTTCAGTATTTTTGCCTTTCACACTAAGCGGGGCTGACTACTTAATCAGTGACAACACAGAGAAATCAGACTAAGAATGGTGAAAGATGGTCCAATTTTCCAAAGTGAAGTAAATTAATTGAAGAAGGGGTCAAATCCCTTGGCCACAGCCAATGAGGAGCCACTTTTTAACTTCACATGAATATCCTTCAAAAGAACTACTTGGTAGAAGTTCAACAACATCCTAGAATTAGAATTGTGCTAATAAATAACCAGGTCTAGATAGCAGAGGATGGTTTCGATCCATCAACCTATGGGTTATGGGCCCGGCACGCTTCCGCTGCCCCACTCTGCTGCTCTAGTGGTACTTCTTGGCCTGTACTCTCTTGTCGCTGAAGAATAATCAGGTCTGACACTTCGCCATTGGATCAGAGCAGGCTTCATTACGTTATGTACAAGGCTAGGCAGGACAGCATGAACCTGGATGTTGGTCTGGAAACCTATTTGTCCGCCAAGTCTGCGCCTCAGACCGCAACTTGACTTAAATTGCCCAAAAATTTCCTTTCTGGTGATGGCTTCTAAGGTAGTGTGGCCGCGTGGTTGAAGGTGCTGGATTTAGGCTACAGTCTCTTAGGAGGCGTGGGTTCAAATCCCACCAGTGCCAGTTCTGTGACAATGGAAGTAGTATACCACCATTCATATACATGACCTGAGACAATTTGCTTATTTTACTATGCTAACAAGCATGAGGTCCACAACCGTTTGCCATTGGACGTTTCTGGTTGGCTTGAAGATAATTTACCTCTGATCTAAGCAGGCTTCATTACTTTATGCGCAAGGTTTGGTTGGACACCACTAACCTGGATGTTCTTGTAAAAACCTAATATTTATACTCCGCCAAAATGTCTTAACACTGCCAACAAACTTATATTCCTGGACATATATGTGCAGGTAGTGCGGCCGAGCAGTCAAAGGTGCTGGATTAAGGTTCCAGTCTCTCAAGAGGCATGAGTTCAAATCCCACCACTGCGAGTTCTCCCTTGGAGTAATATTTGTAGCAAAGTATAGAAATTTGATTTTATGTTTGTGTTTTGTCCTCTTACCACCATTCCCGAAATTTCAGTATTTTCGCCTTTCACACTAAGCGGGACTGACTACTTAATCAGTGACAACACAGAGAAATCAGACTAAGAATGGTGAAATATGGCCCAATTTTCCAAAGTGAAGTAAATTAATTGAAGAAGGGGTCAAATCCCTTGGCCCCAGCCAATGAGTAGCCACTTTTTAACTTCACATGATTAACCTTCAAAATAACTACTTGGTAGAAGTTCAACAACATCCTAAACTGAGGATTGTGCTAATAAATAACCAGGTCTAGATAGCAGAGGATGGTTTTGATCCATCGACCTCTGGGTTATGGGCCCAGCACGCTTCCGCTGCGCCACTCTGCTGCTCTAGTGGTACTTGTTAGCCTGTACTCTCTTGTTGCTGAAGAAAAATCAGGTTTGACACTTCGCCATGGATCAGAGCAGGCTTCATTACGTTATGCACAAGGCTAGGCAGGACAGCATGAACCTGGATGTTGGTCTGGAAACCTATTTGTCCGCCAAGTCTGCGCTTCAGACCGCAACTTGACTTAAATTGCCCAAAAATTTCCTTTCTGGTGATGGCTTCTAAGGTAGTGTGGCTGAGTGGTTGAAGGCGCTGGATTTAGGCTCCAGTCTCTTAGGTGGCGTGGGTTCAAATCCCACCACTGCCAGTTCTGTGACAATGGAAGTAGTATACCACCATTCATATGCATGACCTGAGACAATTTGCTTGTTTAATATGCTAACAAGCATGAGGTCCACAACCGTTTGCCATTGGACGTTTCTGGTTGGCTTGAAGATAATTTACCTCTGATCTAAGCAGGCTTCATTACTTTATGAGCAAGGTGTGGTTGGACACCACTAACCTGGATGTTCTTGTATAAACCTAATAGTTATACTCCTCCAAAATGTCTTAACACTGCCAACAAACTTATATTCCTGAACAGATATTTGCAGGTAGTGCGGCCGAGCAGTCAAAGGTGCTGGATTAAGGCTCCAGTCTCTCAAGAGGCATGAGTTCAAATCCCACCACTGCGAGTTCTCCCTTGGAGTAATATTTGTAGCAAAGTATAGAAATTTGATTTTATGTTTGTGTTTTGTCCTCTTACCACCATTCCCGAAATTTCAGTATTTTTGCCTTTCACACTAAGCGGGACTGACTACTTAATCAGTGACAACACAGAGAAATCAGACTAAGAATGGTGAAAGATGGCCCAATTTTCCAAAGTGAAGTAAATTAAATGCAGAAGGGGTCATATCCCTTGGCCACAGCCAATGAGGAACCACTTTTTAACTCCACATGATTAACCTTCAAATGAACTACTTGGTAGAATTTCAACAACATCCTAGACAGAGGATTGTGTTAATAAACAACCAGGTCGAGATAGCAGAGGATGGTTTCGATCCATCGACCTCTGGGTTATGGGCCCAGCACGCTTCCGCTGCGCCACTCTGCTGCTTAAGTGCTACCAGTTGTCCTGTACTCTGTTGTAGCTGAAGAAGAAGTAGGTCTGACATTTCGCCATGCATCAGAGCAGGCTTCATTACGTTATGTACAAGGCTAGGTAGGACAGCATGAACCTGGATGTTGGTGTGGAAACCTATTTGTCCGCCAAGTCTGCGCCTCAGACCACAACATGACTTAAATTCCCCAAAAATTTCCTTTCTGTTGATGACCTCTAAGGTAGTGTGGCGGAGAGGTCGAAAGCACTGGATTTAGGCTCCAGTCTCTTAGGAGGCGTGGGTTCAAATCCCACCACTGCCAGTTCTGTGGCAATGGAAGTAGTGTCCCACCATTCATATACATGACCTGAGACAATTTGCTTATTTTACTATGCTAACAAGCATGAGGTCCACAACTGTTTGCAATTGGACGTTTCTGGTTGACTTGAAGATAATTTACCTCTGATCTAAGCAGGCTTCATTACCTTATGCGCTAGGTTTGGTTGGACACCACTAACCTGGATGTTCTTGTAAAAACCTAATATTTATACTCCTCCAAAATCTTAACACTGCCAACAAATTTATATTCCTGAACAGCGATTTGCAGGTAGTGTGGCCGAGCAGTCAAAGGTGCTGGATTAATGCTCCAGTCTCTCATGAGGCATGAGTTCAAATCCCACCACTGCCAGTTCTGCCTTGGAGTAATATTTGTAGCAAAGTATAGGAATTTGACTTTCGTTTTGTGTTTTGTCCTCTTACCTCCATTCCCGAAATTTCAGTATCTTTGCCGTTCACACTAAGCGGGACTGACTACTTAATCAGTGACAACACAGAGAAATCAGACTAAGAATGGTGAAATATGGCCCAATTTTCCAAAGTGAAGTAAATTAATTGAAGAAGGGGTCAAATCCCTTGGCCCCAGCCAATGAGTAGCCACTTTTTAACTTCACATGATTAACCTTCAAAATAACTACTTGGTAGAAGTTCAACAACATCCTAAACTGAGGATTGTGCTAATAAATAACCAGGTCGAGATAGCAGAGGATGGTTTCGATCCATCGACCTCTGGGTTATGGGCCCGGCACGCTTCCGCTGCGCCACTCTGCTGCTCTAGTGGTACTTCTTGGCCTGTACTCTCTTGTCGCTGAAGAAGAATCAGGTCTGACACTTCGCCATGGATCAGAGCAGGCTTCATTACGTTATGCACAAGGCTAGGCAGGACAGCATGAACCTGGATGTTGGTCTGGAAACCTATTTGTCCGCCAAGTCTGCGCCTCAGGCCGCAACTTGACATAAATTGCCCAAAAATTTCCTTTCTTTTGATGGCTTCTAAGGTAGTGTGGCCGAGTGTTCGAAGGTGCTGGATTTAGGCTCCAGTCTCTTATGAGGCATGGGTTAAAATCCCACCACTGCCAGTTCTGTGACAATGCAAGTAGTATCCCACCATTTCTATACATGACTTGAGACAATTTGATGAGGATGGTTGTTGTTGTCTCTGACTGCACTACTCTCCTTGTCAGGTGGTAGAATAACTTGGTGTGAGAGTATTATAATTAAAAATGGACCCACTGTTACGCCTTAGTTCAGAGGTGGGCAATCTCGGTCCTCGAGGGCCGGAGTCCTGCAGGTTTTGTAGGTTTCTCACTTCCAACACAAGCTGATTCCAATCAACAAGATCGTTATCAGGCTTATGCAGAGCTTGCTGATGAGCTGATCATATATCAGCTGTGTTGGAGAAGGGCAACACGCAAAACCTGCAGGACTGCGGCCCTCGATGCCCACCTCTGCCTTAGTTGGACCAAATGTAAATATTTTACATTTATTGGGTGGATAGATGCTTTAAAGAAGCAAATTTTTGCATATCAAGCGCAACTAAGGCTGTTTGATAAATAAAGATGGCATATCAATAGAATACAGTGTGCTGACAGTATTTGTATTTTGCAGGACTGAAGGACAAACTTATCGTGGCGGGAGACAACACATTGTTTCTGTAGAGCAGGAGACAGAAATTGTGAACATGGTGAGGGAAAACAATGCCATCACACTGAAGCAAATCCAAACGAGGATCCTTGCAGACCAACAATAAGTCTCTCAACAACGTACAACTACGTAGCAATGGCATGCGGATGAAACAAGTGTACCATGTGCCATTTGACAGGAACAGTGAACGCGTAAAGGATCTCTGATGAGAGTAGTGCTTGTAAGTTCCATATACAGTATTTAGCACTGACACATACACATATTGTACCTTTGATTCAATATAGTTCCTTTTCTACAGTGTCTCTCTGCAGCCCACTGTGCACCTCTGTGGCCATATTGTAACTTGGATTCTCATTCTGTCTGTTTCAGCGGATCCAGTAGCATAAGGCCAATGAGCTGTATCAATATCTTTTCATGGATGAGGTTGGCTTCAACCTGGTGAAGAGGAGGAAGCGAGGCAAGAACATAATTGGTCAAAGGGCCATTGTAGAGGTCCCTGGGCAGCGTGGTGGGAACATCACGCTGCCCAGGGACCTCTACGATGCCTGTGCACTGAAACGCTGTAAATAAAACAATGAATTGTTGCATACTTGTATGGAATGTTATGTTTGGAGAACACACCCATTTTCCAAAAGGAAAAATGGGTAATTCTCATGAGGCATTGCCATTCACATTGTGGGTTGCATTTTTATAATTGGGTTTTCAATTTTGCACTTCAGTGAGCTGTGATTGCTTGGTAGTGTGCAGCAAATGCTGAGCTTTGTGTATCAATTGACTGGTATGTGTGTGCCATTCAAGAATGTGGCTATGTGTACCTAATGAGAACACTAGTTCCATTTTGTGAACAGGTAAGAGATTTGATGGCAAAGAGTCATCTTGAAAAGGGAGCGACAGGTCTAGCATTTTGTGTGTGAGGTTTTCAGGTTTGTGTGTACAATTTAAAGGAATGCGTGTTACCAACTGTGAAAAACTGTAAGTCAATAGAACATAAAAATGTGAACTTTCTAGAAGTGAGCATGCAGACTCGATACAAGAAATCACTTTGTTGTTATCAAAATTTACCAGTTCTTTAAAATGTAAAAATGTTACTTTACTACAATTACATTACAACGGCCGCAACCTGACCCAGCAAAAGCATTATTTCCCATGGGAAAAATGTTTCAAAATCTCAGTGGTTCCATCGTACATTCTTAGAGGGCTGTTGGAGGGCGAGAGAGTGAAAGAGAGAGAGTGAGAGAAGGAGGGAGGAGGCTGAGAGATGAGAGTCACAGTGAGGGAGTCATGCATGTAGAGGAGCAGGGAAGCGAACTCATGTGATCCGAGGATTCCACCAGAGCGAGGAGGCACCTGCTCGTGTCGAACCCAGGCAGGCAGGCAGGCGTCCCTCTGTCTCAAGTCAAAGTGGACAGCAGAGTGACAGGGGAGGACAGATGGACGAGGGGGAGCAGCAGCAGGCTGACATTGACTCATTCAACATTTGGCTTTTTAATAAGATCATCTGAAGCAAGAGCACACTGTTTCTATGGCGACGTCCTGCGGCTTGAGGAGCATCATGGTTGTAAACAAATGTTTCAGCTTACTTTTGCTGACTCTCGGAACACAAGGTAATTTTTATTGAGAAAATAATGATGCAATGAGTTAGATATATTTATATAGTTGCGGTGTGTCCTTTTAAAGTCATGTTGAAAATGTTCTGAAATAATTTTGAGCTGAAATGAAAATACTGAAAATTGTATTTAATCTCAAAGCACCAAGCAGGTTGGATTGAGATGTTTATCATATTACTGCATCATTGTCAAATTATGGAATAGAAGTTTTAATGAATGTTTTTGGGTGCTGTATCTATGCTTCTTCTTTTTGTCTTTATTTGCCCTAAAAACAAAAAAAAACATTTTTTTTTCATGCCCTTCTCGGCTTGTTATATTCCTGAATCATTTTGGACAAGGTATAATAAACAAGAATAAAAATATGCAGAATTTCTCAAGTTTCTGTTGGATGAGGATGAGCACCTCTGTTGCTTTGGTGACCTGCTAAAAAGCGTTGCTGGCAACGGAGCACAAACACTGCTAACAGATATTTGCTGCTCATGCACTATTGGCCTCAGAGAGCGCATTGATCAAATGAGGACAGAATTGGGTCCAGCAGCGCCTGGAAACCAGCAGCTAACTAACCTGGGCGCACCATTTTGCCGTGTTCTTCATAGCAGGGATTAAATCAATGTTACCTTATTGAAAGTGGAAAACTCTGTCTGATATTTGTTCATTTTTTATAACTTGGTGGGCATTCAAACAATACTTATGTCTTGCACAATCTGTTCTGGGACGAAGGTGGACCTCTTATTTATTCAGTTGTTGTTTTTTTTAAAACAATTTATCCTTCTGAAAAAAATGGAAATTCAACAATCATTACCAAATCTCTATTAACTAAACATCTTAAGTAATTTTTAACTCTCATAAAAGTGGAAAAAAAATAAAAATTAATGTATTGACTTCAGAATTTCTCTCTATGTTCCAGATTTATTTAAGATATTTAAATCCTGTATTTTGTAATCTTTGATTCAAGTTTAGATTTTACTCTGGTTTTATATGACATGATGTAACAGCACTGAAAGACCAAGTTTCATTATTAAATGCATGAAAGAGTTGAAACAGTATATGGAAAAAGAGGAGAACCCTATTTCACCAATTATATATGTAATGCTGGATCCACGTGTCCATTAAATTAAATTTTCAGTTGTTTCAACTGATTTTTTTTATTTTTAGGCTAGGGTATGAGTTTGCGCAACCGCATAAGAATATGTCGTTATACAGAAGTTATGATCAGTTACCACCACCACACTTATGTTTTTCATGCAAATATTTACTGTAATTATGACTTTACAACAAAGTCAGCGTAGGTTTGTGTCTATTTTGCCTTATGACTTTGCAACTACACAACACAAACTTGATACAAGTGATAGATTGACATAATCTTGAAGATCAAAAATTTACAAATGCATTATTAGAACACTTGTACTTTTTTTGAATTTGTAAGAACATCAATACACTTTCACCAGGTTGTCTCAATCAAATGAAAGAAATCAGCTTGAAAAGTGTCTGCAAGGCCAATTAGCACCATCGTCAACAATGAAACATTTACTACTTTTTACAACACATATGACTGCTTTGGCTCACATGGTTTCCTTGCTGGCTTTTTTTTATTTTTATTTTTTTACTTTGAGCGTGCTTCTATTTAATATCAGGAGGATAAGGAACGTAGCAGGCTAATGATGATGATGATACAAAGTTGACTGTTTAGGCTACTCTGCTTTGTTGCTGTTTGCTTGATGGACATGGATTCCGGTGTAAAAAAGATACGACAATAATACGTGGGCAGATATTGATCCTGGGCCTTTAAAATTTGAAGATGCCTGTTTGCAGGCAAGTAAAGGACAGCACATCGGCTTTGATTGAATGTGTAGGAGGACAACAGCAACATCTGTGTCTCTGTTTTATCATGTAGTAGGTGGATGGACTGGATTGTAACTGACATCGTAGTTGCGACTGAGTCAACAGCACCTCTTCTGGTTGTAGCCCAGTAATGCAGCCGGTTTTACAGCAGAGATGTTTTGGAGGTTTTTATTCACAATTTAAAACTGTTTCCAGGTCATGTCTGTAGCAAGCTTTCATCAAAATACCCCAAAGAATGTATTGCATTTTGGTGACCCTTACCAAAAAGTTGTATGCTTTAAGTAATAATATAGAGTATGCTTAAGTATACCTAAGTTTATTTTTCGAGTGTTCTTATTTTTGTACTAAAAGTAAACTTTAAGTAAGCTCCTTGGGACTAAATTGGCCCATTTTAGTACACTTAAAAGTATACTCAGGTATATTAATAAGTATACTTAAGCATACTTTGAAGTATACTTTTTAGTATATTAAAGTACACTATTAGGTATACTTGAAAGGTCCACAGTTTAGTTTATAGGAAAAAGTCCAGTAATGAATTGGCAAGATTCAAACCAGCAAACTCTGGTGTCAAAGGTAGAGACCTTACCTCTATGCTATCCATCCACGTGATGTTTATGGCTTCATAAATAAATTTAACTTATAGTTTAGGTGATGATTTACATATACATCCTAAGTATATACTACTTTAGTATATGTTTCAGTATACTTACAAGTACACTTACCATTTATTTGGCGGAGTATATTTCCAATAAGAACAAGAAAAGTCAACTGGAAGTTTACTCTCCTAATTTTGTATATACTTCAAGCATACTTGAATATACTTCTTTTTGATAAGGGTATGGACTAATTCCATTCCATTCAGTTTAGGCTAGATGGTGGCGCTAGGGATTTAACAGACAAGCAGGAAGCTTCGACAGAACAAAACTGAGCGCCCACAAAAATATTAAAAGCATCTTCTCTCATGGAGGCAGCATTTCATACAATACACTGTGCCTATGTCATGTCTCACATAGACACAACATCAAGTTTGTGCCACTTATCAGAAGCTAACACTGTTAGCTAAAGCTAATCTGTACATCCAACAAAATTCAGTGCGGCTCTGCTGACATTTTTACTTTGACATAGCATGATTATGTTTCAGCCAGACTGAGCCAGTGGCGTCGTCCAGCTGGCTTTAGATTGTCGACCAGCCTATTGATTAGTGGGGGAAGTGTTGTGGGCGTGTTTATTATGTCAATTAGCACTATTATTAGGTGACACTGAGCTTGTTCACAGACACATTTTTGGAAATGGGCCGAAAATGAAGTCTTTATTTGATTGTTTCAGTTACCTACACTCCCAAAAACTATTTGCATACAAATATTAGAAAGTCAATGTCACATAATATTTCACCTTTAATTATTTAAAGACATAATCAACATCCAATTCCAAAACAATCATCATAGTTCTAATGATAGTTGATCGATTAGTGGATGAACCGTACAAAGATAAAAATGGTCATTACGAAATTGCATATATATATATATATATATATATATATATATATATATGTGTGTGTGTACTTTAAAAAAATAATAATAATAATAACTTGCATAACAATGGCCTGTTACCTGTGCAGATTTTTACAGTATTTTTCTGATGGGGAAAATTCAACAACCGGAACAAAATTAATTTATTTCCACTATTTCCAATAAGAAAAAAAAATACCAAATTAAATTTATAGCATCTCCTGAAGGTTGTTTCAGTTGCAATGGTCCACTTCCAAAAGATAAATGTAGTAGTGAGTTAAACTGATAGATGGAGTGATGGATGAATCTATCACATAATATATACTAAATAATAAAGCAGTACCACAGCAGTAATTGAAGTCACTTATATAAATCAGTCTATGATGATGAATGACTCAAATAGAAGGAGGCCCCAACTCAATATGGCGAAAAAAATAAAATTGCTGCGTATACAGATCGGCAATCCACTGTGCAAGCCTCGGGACGAGTCTCTAATTGTTCTGGGACCTCACGAGGTCATATTCTGTGTAATGTGAGTTGGTTCTAAAGGAGCGGGGAGAGGGAGGTGTTCCATTAGATAGGCAGCAAAGGGACACCGGTGCACAGGTGGGAGTACTTTGTGAGGGTGGGGTGACGAAACCTTTTGCAGGCACAACATGTCCTCTGATCCACATTCATTCTCCCTTTTGCTGTTCCCCGCTTTCTAATGTAACCATGACGCCAGCTGGGTCTAGCAGAGGTCGCCTACTGTTTTCATCATTACAAACATGTTCTCTTTATTGCATAAAGTAAATCCAATTCAGACAGGTAGTGAATAGCATATGAAATATTCATGTTTAGCACACAAAATAAGATATTCAAAATGCATGTAATTAAAGCCTTCACATTTTTATAAAGTTGTAACAGCAATGTGTGATAACAGCTACTTTCCAGCCATGCATTTCTATACCGCTTATCCTTATTAGGGTCACAGTTGAGCTGGAGCCTATCCCAGCTGATTCTGGACCGGTCGCCAGCCAACCACAGCACAGTCATTCACAATTACATTCCCATAAATTGTCCAATAAGTGTACGAGTTGTCCCAAATTCTATTGCAGATGGATTAGATTGGGAAAATAAAAAAAGAGAGCGGGGAAAGGAGAATGTACTAGAACGTTTGCTGCTGGGTATTTTGGGGATTCCTGGAACCAATGGAAGATGGTATGCCTGTCAAATCTTTCCATGGAGGATGTGGAAAATGCATACATTATTGGCATTTTGATAACAGAAACTCTGCCGTTTGGAGCTGGCAGTTTCCTGATTTATCGTAATGTCCAGAAAACGTGGGCAGCTTTATTAGAAGTTGGAGGTCTGTGGTGGATGGTCAACAATCAGGCGACAAGTAAAATCAATCGCAGGTAGGACACAACTTCTGAGACACTTGGCAAATTACCATTGTGGAGAAGTTGTCAACTTGCCTCAAAGGATTAATCGCCATTTCAGTCAAGTGCTCAGTGAGAGCTCCAGTGAAAGACTCAAGCCTCAACTCCATCCATCCATCCATCCATCTTCTGCCGCTTATCCAAGGTCAGGTTGCAGGGGCAGCAACTCTAGCAGGGAAGCCCAGACTTCCCTCTCCCCAGCCACTTCAACCAGGTCCTCCAGCGGGATCCCAAGGCGTTCCCAGGCCAGCCGAGAGACATAGTCTCTTCAGCGTGTCCTGGGTCGTTCCCGGGGCCTCCCGCTGGTGGGACATGCCCAGAACACATCTCCAGGGAGGCGTCCAGGAGGCATCCAAATCAGATGCCCCAGCCACCTCAACTGGTTCCTCTCAACGCAGAGGAGCAGCGGCTCTACTCCGAGTCCTTCTCGGCTGACCGAGCTTCTCACCCTATCTCTAAGGGAGAGTCCGGACACCCTGCTCAGGAAACTCATTTTGTTCTTTCGGTCACGACCCACAGCTTGTGACCATAGGTGAGGGTATGAACATAGATCGACCGGTAAATCGAGAGCTTTGCCTTTTGACTCAGCTCCTTCTTCACCACAACGGACCGATACAGAGTCCGCATCACTGCAGACGCTGCACCGATCCGCCTGTCGATCAATCCTGCCCTCACTCGTGAACAAGATACTTGAACTCCTCCACTTGGGACAGGATATCATCCCTGACCCGGAGAGGGCACTCCGCCCTTTTCCCACTGAGGACAATGGTCTTGGATTTGGAAGTGCTGATCTTCATCCCAACTGCTTCACAGTCGGCTGCGGCCAATGAGAGTTTGAGATCACAGTTTGATGAAGCCAACAGCACCACATCATCTGCAAAAAGCCGAGATGCAATGCTGAGGCCACCAAACTGGACCCCCTCAACGCCACTGCTGCGCCTAGAAATTCTGTCCATAAAAGTTATGAACAGAATCGGTGATAAAGGGCAGCCCTGGCAGAGTCCAACCCTCACTGGGAACGAATCCGACTTACTGCCGGCAATGCGGACCAAACTCTGACACCGGTCGTACAGGGACCGAACAGCTTGGGGCTTGGGAACCCATACTCCCGAAGCACCCCCCCACAGGGCTCCCCGAAGGACACTGTCGAATCCCTTTTCCAAATCTACAAAACAAATGTAGACTAGTTGGGTGAACTCCCATGCACCCTCAAGGACACTGCTGAGGGTGTAGAGCTGGTCCACTGTTCTACGGCCGGGACGAAAACTGCACTGTTCCTCCTGAATCCAAGATTCGACTTCCCGACAGACCCTTTTCTCCAGCACCCCTGTATAGACCAGGGAGGCTAGATTGTGATACCTCTATAGTTGGAACACACCCTCCGGTCCCCCTTCTTATAAAGGGGGACCACCACCCCAGTATGCCAATCCAGAGGCACTGCCCCCAAAGTCCATAGCCGGGGATCGGACCACCAAAGTTGCCTTTGACTGCCACCCAGCTCGCTACGCACCCGGCCTCTTTGGCCCCTCCTACAGGTGGTGAGCCCATATGAAGGGGGACCCACGTTGCCTTTTCGTGGTTATGGGTGAAGGCCCAGCCACCAGACGCTCGCCTTCGAGCCCCACCTCCAGGTCAACTCAACTTTATATATATACTAAGCACTTTAAAACAACCACCGCTGCGTGCAAAGTGCTGTATATGGAGCAAAAATATAACAATAAATTAATAAGTTAACATAAACAGTAAATACCACAAAACACTCAAACAATATTGAGTCTCATTCAAAGTCCAAAGCCAAAGAATAAAAAAGGAAAAAACCAACAAATTGCCGTTACTTTGGATTCTTTCTTTCCGATATTGAAGCTGCTTGACAATGGAGCCCAGCCTATCTCCCTCATTCTCCTGTGCTTTATGTTCCTCTTTAGGAGCCAGCGACGTCGTCTCCATGGCAACGAGACAATGTGTTTTGTTTTGGTGTGTTGGTTGTGAAGTGGAAAGACCTATGCTCACACACCCATTTGGGTGAACCTTCAGCCTTCCCATTCCATTCATGCTATATAAAAAGCAGTCCATTTACCGTTTACCATACTGTTCCCCTCCGTTGGTCATTGTTTTAATGTCTTTTGAACGAGTTGTAACGATTCAATCTGATTGCACCTTGTGGTACAGTGACAATAAAGCTGTTCTGATTCCGATTCTCTAGCTGCACGGAGGGATGGAAAAGGATGTTAAAATGCTTGAATGGAAACAGATCATTTCAGTTAGTTCGATATATTTGTTCTATATTTGACATTTTAGTCAACTATTTGTCATTTCTTGTCATCACCTCTTAGTGTGTTGCTATGCTGGACCTCGGGCTCACGCTGAGGAGAAGCTGCTCCAGGTTCTGTTTCTGCGTTACAACAAGCTCTCCAGACCTGTGGAAAACTCATCCGACACAGTGCTGGTCCACTTTGGTCTTTCTATCGCTCAGCTTATAGATGTGGTCAGTAAAATACTCACTACTTCAAGACACAATGTAAGTTAACTCATTCATTGCCATTGACGGCTATAGACGTCCAAAATCCATTTTAACTATTTCTATTAGTTTGACATTTTTTTCCACTTTTGTTAACAAGAGTATGAAAACCTAGGGAAAAAAATATTGTACATTTAGAACAGATATAAAATTTGTGATTAATCGTGAGTTAACCATTGAAGTCATGCAATTAATTACAATTAAAAAAATGTAATCGCCTGACGCAATTAAAAAAAGCAGGGATGTGATTTTTCCGCTAATTCGCGGAATTCCGCTTTTTTTATCTCCCTCCAAAAAAAAAAAACAGATTTTTTTTTGATTTTTTTTTTTTTTTAGTAGTTCATTGTGTATTCACATGACTCCGACAGATAACATCTTCTGCTATAACAAAGACATTTGTGGTATGCTCTAATATGAGTTACTTTTCATTTGGTCATGATACAATTATTTGTTCATGAAATTTGAACTCTTCAACATTATTTATGTGTTAACTTAGTAATCACATTAGTTAGATATGATGATATTCTCAGTGATAGTTTTTAAAAGCAAAGGCAGTCCAATGTTTTTGAATGTGACTGATTTTGAGTTGACTAAAACTGCCATTTTATATGGGATAGTTCAATATACATTGAAAATTTATGCTGTTGTTTTGTCTATTTCTTTGTCATGTGAGTGCATTGAAAGTACTTAAAAAGCATACCTGGACCTAGCTGGGTGCCAGCGGCCCTCAGACCCCGGCTAAATTTTCAGATAATTTCACTTTGGTCAAATCACATCCCTGAAAAAGAGAAAAGATTATAAAAAATGAGGGGCGTCAGGCAATTAAATTTTTTTATCGTAATTAATCGCATGACTTCACTAGTTAACTCACGATTCATCACAAATTTTATATCTATTCTAAATGTACAATAAAAAAATCTAGGTTTTTATATTCTTGTTAACAAAAGTGGAAAAAAATGTTAAACTAATAGAATTAGTTCAAAGTAATTTTTGACGTCTATAGCCGTCAATGGCAGTGAATGAGTTAATAAACCTTTACTTTCTCATGTATGTTCCTATTAAATATTAGTATTTGCGATCCATGTGTTCAATTCAACACATCAAATATACTCTACATAAATCCTGTTCGAGGAATTCTGTTGACTCAGAGAAAACCTGTTTAGTGCCAGGAACAAAATAAATAATATTTGTTTATTTATTTTTACAGTGAGTTCATACAATGAAAATACAAAGCTTGCATGGCCATGAGGATTGTTTTTACTCACACTTAGAGACAATAGTTGTCCCACATGCCCAAGAGTACAAGTCAGCTCTTGGCGAAGTCGTCTTCTCTTGCTGTACAATGTGTCAGCGGCTGAAAGGAGCTTGGCAAAGGTTGCAGCCATGACATGTTAAATTATTTTCTTTTCTCCATTACAGTCTTATCGTAAGGTTTGAGTGCCTTTGTTTCGTTTACAGTGTTCCTACTGTGTTAAAATATAATTTGCTTTCTGTTTCCACCAAACAAGGATGAGAAGAACCAGATGATGACCACGAACGTCTGGGTCAAGCAAGTATGTAAATGACAAGAGGCAAATTGCTACAGTGACTCCAGTTTGGAAGTGCAATATTGTGACTGCTGTGTGGTGAATGTTCTCCTCCAGGAATGGAACGATTACAAGCTTCGCTGGAATCCAGAGGAATACGAGAATGTCACTTCCATCCGTATTCCCTCGGAGCTTATCTGGAGGCCTGACATCGTCCTTTACAACAAGTGAGGGGTTTCCTCCATTACCATACATTGTTAAAATTAGGGATGACCCTTTGAATACATTTCCTACGAAGCAATATATGAACTTAACTTTGAAAAAAAAAGACAGTTTTATGAGAATATCTCGTAATTTGTTCCAGCTTCATCTGTTGAGCAGTTTGTAAACGTGTAAACATTTAACATGTCTGTTCCTGAGAAAGATCGATCGACACACACTCTTAATCAAATCTTTTTGGGTTATTGTTTGATTGCCTACAGTACAGGCCATACGTTTGGACACACTTTCTTATTCAATGCATTTACTTTATTCTCATGACTGGTTACTTTGGAGATTCACTGAGGGCATCAAAACTATGTATGAACTGGTGTCGAGTTATGTATTTAACAAACAAAAAAAAAGGTGAACTAACTGGAAAAAAAATATATTATAGATTCTTCAAAACAGATATTCTTTGCTCCGGTTACTTTTTTTTTTTTTTTTTGCATACTCTGGGCATTCTTACATCTGGGAATTCCTTAAAGACTGTTGGAAAACCCTTTCAGGTGAGTACCTTTTGAAGCTCATCGAGAGAATGCCAAGAATGTGCAAAAAAAGTAATCAGCGAAAAGAGTGGCTATTTATTATATGTATTTATTTGATTATTTTCACCTTTTTTTGTTAAGTACATAACTCCAAATGTGTTCATTAGTTGTCATAGTTGTCGTCGTAGTTTTGATGCCTTCAGTGAGAATCTACAATGTACATAGTCTTGAAAACAAAGCATGTATTGAATGAGAAGGTGTGTCCAAACTTTTGGCCTGTAGAGTAGATACAAAATCATATTATCTGATTAATATTTGTCAAGTCTCTAGAGAACAATTAGGGACTGCTGTGTTTAAGTTGATGTGATAATAATTGTTTTAGTGGTAAATTTGAAATGTATTCCTTGGCTTAACCAAACAAGTTTTTCGTAATTGTTGTTTATGATCTTGACTTTGAATTGGTAAAAAGAATGGTTAATTATGGAGAAATTATTAATGTAATGAGTTTAAACGTTTTAGAAGTCTTATTCAAGTAAGAAATTGGATTCAACCAGTTGGAACAAGATTTAAACTTGAAGTTAAAAAAAAAAGAATCAAAAGTAAAAAGAAAAAAGCCTTATCCAATGGTTGCTTCACTTTCCATTTAGAAGCCAAACAGAAAATCTGATTTTTTTTTCTTTCTTTCTTTTTTAAATTATTACTACCACAACCAAAATTGTTACCAGACATTTTGCATTCTTTGCTTGCTGCTCTAAAATCCAATACAATTCCATTGGTTCCCTACACAACATAAGCTCATTATTACAAACTTTAGATCAGCCGTTTCGACACGACCGACAAAGTTCACAACCATCATGGCTTTATAAATCAATTTATCATGGCCATCCTGAAGTAGAATATAGTAAAAGATTACTTTGACGCAGTCACACACGGTGAATCATGCACTAACGTTGCCATCCTTGAGGCAAGCGTAATCACATCAGCATTAATGTGCAGAATCTGCTGATTCAATTCCAACAGTAGGCGTTACTGGATGAAAACAAGAAGAAGATCGCCGTGCCAACAATCTTGTCCTGTGCCAACGTCATAAAGTACTCTGGCTGTGAACAAGGTCATACTTAATGGGAATGGCCATAAACAAACTTGGTACCATGCGCAAGGCAATACATTAGGCTGAAGAACTAGGAGATAAAATATAATTAAATGTGTTTCAAAGAGCCTCAGATAAAATGCATCCAGTGTGACTGTTATTATGACTGAAGGGAATTCTAAATGGCCAATATAACAATGAAATTTATTAGACATGACATGGTATGAGCAATACAATTACCAAATCGACTTGTCATTCAAAAGTAAGTATATTGTGCTGTCTTCTGATTAAATGGTCTATGGGCTATGAAACTAACAAGACGAGATAAAGGACCAACTGCACACAGGCTGCCATAGTTTAAAAAAGCATATGACACGGGCATCAAAGTAAAACTACAATATGCTCCGTTTTTGGTTTAGATGTCATCTGTGCAATAGCATCTCCCAACTTTGAGTTATTCGTGTGGCTTTCCTTCATTGAAGAAAAGCAAAGTGTATTATTATTTTTTTTTAACTTGAGCTTGTGCCCTCCACTGAGAAGAGAGAGAACACTTTCAAGGTGACGTACATGAGAGGTTTAAGTGTATGATTTGCATGACATAGCCAAGTCACGGAAAGAAGCACTGTATTGTCCTGCTGAGGTGTTGCAGCGTTGCATGGATGTGCTTGCCTTGAGGCAGAAGATAAAAAAAGCTAAGGTAAGGGGGCATGTCCTTGCTGTAAAACTTTCAGACATCGTAATTCCTATTTATGGGCTGCGTTCACAGTTGACATACAGTTTTTGCCATGATATATATAATTCTGAATCCTGGTGCACAGCAAACAAGCGGAGCGAGACAGTCTCATCACAAATACCTCCCATACGCTGTCCAATCAGTTTGTGACTTTATGCATATTTTTCACTGGGTTACTTGGCTCCAAGCTAATATGTAACGTTGGCTTTGTTGAGCTAACTGCACCAAAATGTGTGAACAACGTACAGTATTTGTTTTTCATTTTGGTCCAGACCAAAGTCCACCCAAGACCACTTCAAGAGGTGCATGCTGATCTACTTGTAAATTTGGCTCTGCAAGAGAGTTGAGTTCACTTCAGCATTTAGATGTCTCCCTCTTCCAAAAACACAAGATTCAAATGATTAGCTCACCAGCAAGCTCTATAGAAGCCTGATAATGATCCTGATCATCTCAAGGACTGGAGTCTACTAACCCTGATGTATAGATGCCACCAAAAATCCAGGAGTTTTTTTTTTTTTAAATCAATATCAGAAAGCAGCCCGAGTGAAAATTATATTACAGTTGCTCAGGTCTCAGGTAACAACCAATCACAGCTCAGCTTCAGAAAACAGGTGAGCTGTGATTGGTTGTCGCCTGAGCCCTGAGCAACTGTCATGTCATCTTCAGTCGACACAAGTTGCAAAATGGCCGCCCCCCTGCGAAACGGCTGGACTTTGCTTCATAACTCTATTCCACAAATGTAATGTCATGTTTAAACTATTGAGATAACAAATTATTGTCAAGAAATGTTTGACCTTAGAGATAATTGATAGTATCACAGGGCACATGACAATTTTGGGAAATCACTGCTCTAATTCAAATCCTGTCACTTGTCTGCAGTGCTGATGGTGACTTTGCAGTAACCCACCTAACTAAGGCACACCTATTCCATGACGGACGGATAAAGTGGATGCCACCAGCCATCTACAAGTCTTCATGCAGCATCGATGTCACCTTTTTCCCCTTTGACCAACAAAGCTGCAAGATGAAGTTTGGCTCGTGGACCTATGACCGAGCCAAGATTGACCTGATCAGCATGGCCGGCGACGTAGATCAGATGGACTACTGGGAGAGCGGCGAGTGGGTTATTATGAATGCAGTGGGCAAGTACAACACCAAAAAGTACGAGTGCTGCACTGAGATCTATGCAGACATCACGTACTACTTCATCATCCGAAGGCTGCCGTTGTTCTACACCATTAATCTTATCATCCCCTGTCTGCTTATCTCCTGTTTGACTGTGCTGGTGTTTTATTTACCGTCACAATGTGGAGAGAAGATCACCTTGTGTATTTCCGTTTTATTGTCCCTAACTGTATTTCTGCTGTTGATCACAGAGATAATACCGTCCACATCCTTGGTGATCCCACTCATTGGTGAATACCTGCTGTTCACCATGGTCTTTGTTACACTTTCAATTATAATTACTGTCTTTGTTTTGAACGTACACCACCGATCACCTCAAACCCACGGAATGCCTCATTGGGTGCGAAGGGTGTTTTTGGACATGGTGCCCAGGGTCCTCTTCATGAAGCGGCCCCCCGGCACAGCGAAGCAACACTGCAAGAAGTTGATTGAGATGATGCACCGCCCAACCATTATATCAGCAACGGGCAACTCCCAGACCTTTTGGATGAGTTTAGAGACGGGGCTGACCCAAATAGGACAGGTCGACAAGAACCTCCCAAAGACTCCATCCGACAGCCCAAACATCCGTGTCTGCTCCCCTTCTCCATCATCCTCCCCTGTGAAGGAACTCAACCAGGAAGATTCCCCAGTTAAGGCCAACATTTTCTACCAGTCACCCACTAAACAGTATTCAGGTCTCCAACGAGGACAAAACTCCTCCATCTTGTCTTCTTCTCAACTTTCTTTACCCCCAACTTTCCCTCTCGCACCCCTTCGCAACCTTCCCAAGGAAGGCGCAAATAAACTGTCGTCAAATGGCCGCTCGCTAAGCGCAGAGCAAATATCTGATTTGCAGAGGGAGCTTCCACTGAGAGCGGCACAACGGTGCCACTCGGGCGGCTTCCAGTACTGCTGCCTGCACAACGAAGGGCCGGAGAAATGGACCGGGACTGCAGATCGAACCAAACAACAAGCCCCAACAAACTGCCTCACGGAAACCCTCAAAGCAGAGCCCACGAAAGACCCAAGAAGCCAACAAGAGGCTGTGATTCATCGCATGTCTCCTGCTATGCAACGAGCCATCGAGGGAGTTCAGTACATTGCTGATCATCTCAGGGCAGAGGACGACGACTTCTCAGTGAGTTGTTACCCATGTAAAAAAATACTTCAGTTTTTCAAAAGTATCTCTAAAAGGTTTCCCTGAAAGTAGAATTACTTCCTGCTTTTATTTCTAAAAATCAAGGGAAATGTAGTCCTACTATCCTAATACTGTGGTCACCAGTATAAGCGGCATATTTTGTTACAATGTGGAAACGGCACAGCTTGCTTCCAGTAGCTGTCAGGAAAAAGGTTGAATAATGGTGAGTGCATTGTGTTGTTTAGCCTGTTGAACTGTCAACCAATATATGATTTAGTTAGCATTCAATTAATAACTCAAAATTGACTAGCGATTATATTTGGTGAGAATTTTGTATGGTGAAATTTGTACTCTACGTTTGACCCATCCCCTGAGGGAGCGGTGAGCAGCAGCAGGGGCTGCGCTCAGGAAACATTTGGTGATCTAACCCCCAAATTCCAACTCTTAATGCTGCGTGTCAAGCAGGGCGGCAATGGGTCCCAGTTTTATAGTCTTTGGTATGACCCGACCAGGGATTGAACCCACAACCTTCCAGTTTCAGGGCAGACACTCTACCAGTTGCGTTACAGTTTTTAAGTTTAAAAATCTGGTCATCCTATATAAGAAGTACAGAAAGTAGGTGGTCAGAGTCTTCAGAAAAATAGGTTTTAAGCTGCGTTTGATGCCATTCCCACTTGAGGTTTACTGTCAAACTAAACTTAAAACAAAGAGAATTGGACTTAATGCTAACAAACAATGCAAAACTTCATATATGGGCTAGCGACTAGAATCTGTGTCTCTGTGTCAATGTTTCACACCATCATCAGAACTTTTCATTGTACTTGTGTAAACATTTGCGAGAAAAAAATATCCAAAAATGTTTTATGATGTTACCTGCTTAATATATGTCGCATTGCTTGAGGGAGAGTGCGGCTGTTGCATTTACCTTGATTGAGTTCAACATTCAACCGTTAGTTTGAAAACTTTATGACAAAAAAACAAAACAATTATTATCTCATAATGTCTAATAGGTTTAAGGGATGTAACATTAATGGCGATGTTGCAATATTGAATTGGCCACAATATCACTGTCGTCATGTTACGATATTAAAAGCAGCATATCTCTGGTGGAGAGCGGCGAACCTACTGGCTTGAGTGTAGCTTGTCACTTCTCTTATTATGTACAAAAACACAATATTGCGCTTTTTTTCTAATATGTTTTTTACAATATCATTAGTTTTTACACAGTATCATGGGCTTTTTTTTTTTATATATTGCCCACCTCCACACAATATTGTGATAATTATCAATGTATAGTGTCGTATGGATATTGTTATATCCCAAATAGGTTTATTCTAAATATTTAGATTTTTTTGTCATTTATTTATAGAAGTAACATTTTAGTCTCAGAACATTACGAGTTCTTTCATTATTTTCAGTATGGCCCCAATGCACCTTCATACATCATAGCCATATTACTTCATGACATAAAGCACTTTGGTTGGGAAGCTGCTGAAATAAATAAATAAGGAAGCTACTGAAACAGAAAAAAAAACTTGGTTTCTCTATATCTAAATATCTGTATCATAGATGTAGTAAAAAAAAAAAAAAAAAGAAGAAATAATTAAAAGGATAATAATTTTTTTTTATCACTCTCACAGCAAAGCTCTGGAACTCAGAAATCAACCTTTTCATATGAGAGGACACAATTGAATGACATTTAGGGGCGAGCTGCCCTAATGAAAAAAAATCCACTTGTCCACTTGTGAGGAATCACTCAAGGGTGAAAACCGACAGCTGACTAACAGGACATTGGTGTCTTGGAAGAATTGTTCAATGTCCCTTTTTGCTGTTTCCCTGTCCGTTAGGTGAAGGAAGACTGGAAGTACGTCGCCATGGTCATTGACAGGATATTCCTCTGGATGTTTGTACTGGTGTGTATACTGGGATCAGTGGGACTCTTTCTCCCTCCTTGGCTGGCTGGAATGATCTGAAATCGACTAGCCCAAGAGAAGATGGTTATTTTACCTGTTTTGTATTTTTTTCCCAAACAAGCTTCAAATGTTTTGTCCCAGATTAACATAAAGGTTATGGACAAGGTGGGAAGTCTATCATCAATTCCTCGGAGCTCATAAATACTTTATGGGGCCGTGAAAACATCCCTTTGTACTTCTCCATTTTGACATTGAGCTTTGCATCTCTAACTACCACCTCTGTAACTTGAATGTCACTCAGTAGGGTGCAGACCTCCTCCAACGTTTAACAACCCTAATTTGGATCACCTTCCTAGATGCCCACTTCCTTCTATCTGCCTAAATTTGTCATTAAGAGCTGTGCATTATTCACTGAAAAATCAAGGTCAATATTGACACCTCATGCAATTGCGGCTGGCTTTAATAATCAGTCAACAATCACACCTTCTAGTTGATTATGAGGAATTCATTTTTAATGAATCGTGTCTTGAAGCTTGAGGCAACATTGAGGGCAGGATTTGGTTGCAACCAGCAGAGGCGCTGTTTTTCAAATTCAACTAGTAGTCATCTGAAGAAGAACATGACTGTCTCTGCTAATGGGCTCTTTGCACACAAATCCACAACTTCCTGAACTCAGCACCGCTCCTTCATTTCCTGTCTTTCATGATTGGACAAACTGATTGATCCAGGTGTGTCTGGTCATTGTCGTCATGGTTGCTGAGGTCAGGCACACCTGGATCAATCAGTTTGTCCAATCATGAAAGACAGGAAATGAAGGAGTGGTACTGAGTTCAGGTAGTGGGCAAAAGAGCCCATTCCTCCACGCAGCATAATTCTACTATACAACACCAGCATTGAAAGACTAGTTCAGAACATTCAGAGAGATATTTTATTGAAGTAAATCTGTTCCATCGCAGTTTGAATATGAATTTCTAACATTCAATTTTTTTCAGCATCTTAAATTTTGTTATTTATATTTTTAGGGTGCTTTTTAGCCTTTAATTGACAGGACAGCTGAAGAGTTGATATGGATTATTAACTGAACTTTTGCAAAAATAAAAAAATCAGGGGGGAGGAAGGGAGGGAGAGAGAGAGGCGGGAGGTGGGAGAGGGAGGAGAGAGAGAAAAGCCCTGTTAGCAGTTGACTTAACTCATCTGTTAGATTTGTTTCAATCGTTTTCATTTGACCTATCACAGACCTTGCGGTAAATAAGGAGGAACGTTGCACTAGTACACTGTAGATGTGATGAAATAAAAACATGGATGAGTTTTTCCCATTGTGATTATTGCAGATTTACAACCTTGAAGCAGTTTCCCTTTCAATCTGAGTCTACGGTGAGAACTTTACAAGAAAGGATGTACTGTATGAAGAACACCTTTTGAGATTGAAAGTGAATAAAAGCCTCCAAAAGTCAGCTCCAGATGAAAAACACCCATCATAATTCAACACTAGCAAACACTATACCAAGATTGCTTTAAATATAAAACTGTCTGACAAAGAGCCAGGGATGAAGACAAAATGTGTTATTTACAAACCATTCTTAAGGACACGGACTAAATTGCAGGAAACACATAAGCTCGTGATTGGAGTGTTGAGTCTGTTATAGATTGACAGAAAATTAATTTGTTGTCAAGTGCATACTTAGAAACTTTGTGTTGTTGGCTCAAGTCTCACTTCAACCCTCTTCAACGTTACACGCTTTCACACACATCCGGACTCATACATTATTGTATTCTCAATGTCAATTACACCACCTTGAGAATGGGGGAACTGATGTATTCCATAAATAACACATCTGATGGGGGGAACAAAAACAAATTATACAAAGGCCATAGCCACAAAGGTTTTCTATGCTCGTTTAAACACATCCATCCATTTTCTTAACCGCTTGTCCTCACAAGGGTTGCTGGAACCTATCCCAGCTGGCTTCGGGCAGTAGGCGGGGTACACCCTGAACTGGTTGCCAGCCAATCGCAGCATTCATTTCCCAACTTTTACAACCTAAATGGTAATATTTTTGGTCAAGGAAATTGTAATCATTTATTCCCAACACTCTTAATTTTGTAACATTTCATTTTGATGCATTACATCTAGTACATGTATATGGATTTTTAAAAAAAAAAAAATTTTGCCAATCAGATTTCAGCCTCTTTATGTTACCACGTCAGTCTAATCTGCCCAGAGCCTTCAGAATCAATTGAGCTGGCCAATTTAAATGAAACTGTATTAGCAGTGAGATTTCCAATTCATCTGAATAATGTCAGCATTTTTGCGTCCTCTGATTGTCACGGAAAGCTAAGTTTGTTTAGGAGGAAATGTCTGTCTCTGTAGCAATCTGATTCTGATTTTTTTATGGTTGCATTTCCATTGTTATTATTATTATTATTGTTTTTATTTATTTATTAAAAATAATAATAAAGAGCAAAAATCACACACAAACACAATAAAACACAATTCAAACTTTCAAAAGCCGATCCGGAATAATGTGGATGCACAAAAATTCATCAGTAGTGCAACATAAAAACATAAAACACTAACAATATGTTTGGTTCATGAGTCTGCTGAGTCTGGTGAAAGAAAGGCTGCTTTAGCGTGCTGTTCTCGGCTCTGTTGTGGTAACGCTTGCCAGAAGGCAGCAGCTGGAACAGAGCACGGTTGCTGCATCCTTAATCATTTTCTTTCTCAGTCTTGCCGATGCACCGACTGGTGCCGATGTCCTGCATGCAGGGGAGCTCACAGCCGCTGATCTCCCGACAACCTGATGGCTGGATTTGTCCGCAGCTGCGAACAATACAGTTCCCATAGCACGCTGAGATGCATCATGTTAGCACGCTGTGCCAAACGTCTTCAACCTTCTCAAGTGGAAGAGACGTTGTTGAGCCTTCTTCACCACCTGATCAGCATGAGTACCCAATTACACATCGTCTGTGATGCTAATACCCAAGAACATAAACTGGCTCACCCTCTCCTACTGCATCAATGCGGGCCAGAAAGTCCACGACCAAATCTTTGATCTCCTCCTAGGTTAGGTTAAACCCCAATGAAGGATCTACAGTGAGTGCCATTCAAGTCACCGGTGTTGTGCCCGCTAGATGCGCCACACATGCGGATCGGCACACTTGATCGGCAAGTGTAAGCTTGGTGAGTAAGTGCCGTCTCCAGAAGTGAAACAACAATCCAGGTTTTTAATTTCTTTTGGGGTTTGGGCTCAACAAGTAGCCACTTGGCGCTCCCTAGCTCAGCGGTGAGAGCAATGAAAGGCATTTTTTGCATTGGCACACGGCGGGGGTGAATAATGGCAAGCTCAAAATGAAGCCGCTTTTGCAGATGCTTCTTAGCTTTGCACAAGTTGACGGGGTTAAATGGGAATCATTCATTAAAATAAATAAATAATAAAAAACACTAGTACGTGCCAGTGCTGAAGGTATTGCATTATGCATTAGTCAAAAGGCCACCTGCTATTCAAAGTATTATCGCACAACTAATTAATTTTAGGGCGCTCTTATAATTGAAAAGCTCCACAATCCTCACGATAAGATCACAGTCAGTTAACTTATTTCTGATCACAGTTTGTGGGTTATTTTTTTTATTTATCTAAAGCACTATAATGTGTTTTATTAAATATGACATTAATTAGGCACAGGTTAATTGTGACATATTAAGAAGGTTTCTGGAGTTGTAAAGAGACATTTAACCAAACATACAGCTCTGTACCTAATTACACAGCCTTGTTGATCCTAATTATTATTATTTTTGTTTGTTTACCAAAATAAATAAGATATTCTCCATTAACAACATTCATTGTGATACGGTAGAGGCATCAGGATTAGTCTGTACTAAACTCAGACTTTCCTTTAGCTAATGCTAAAAATCAGAAGTTTAACAATCAGGTATCATAAAACACTTTTGACGTATTCCTCCGCAAATCTATTGTGCCAGTATGGCAAGATAAGTGAATGTGACATGACATGCTAGTGATGCAAACATAAAAACAAAAGCAGTGCTGTGCAACCTTGCAGAACCGCAGACTTGCAGGTTTGTAGATTTCATCACAAAACAGCTCACTTGTCAGTAGAATGTCACCAATTTCCTTTTCTTTCTTTGTTCCTTTCCATTTTTGAAGGCCAGACTTTTTGAATAGGATATGAAATTGAATGCATGAAAGATGTTGATATTTCCCTTTCAATATTTAGAAAAGCTGTTATAGATGATTCTATGAACTAGAATTTGACATGAAATTAATTTGTAAAGTGAATACCTGGAAACAGTGTTGTTGGCGTATCTTCAACCCTCTTCAGCTTTTCATACACATACTGACTCACATCTTATTGTATTTTCAATGTCAATTAGTAATTACACCACCTGGAGCATGCAAAAGGGGAACTTATTTAATATATAACACGTCTGATGATCACAGCCACCAAGATTTTCTATACTGGCATAAACACTGTCAAAAGCTTTTCCCTACTTTTAAAAGCAACCTTTAATGGAAATATTTGTTCAATGAAATTGTAACAATTTGTTTCCAACAGTTTAATCTCTTGAATTTTGAATTGAAAGCGGACAGTGCAATTTAATAAAACACATGGAAATTCACGAGTTAAAAAAGACAGAATTAGCCAGAAGGCTTTTTTTCCATCTGTAATCTCCGGGCCATGATGCTAAAAAAAGCAATAAAATACAAAAATAGAAGTCTTCGATTTCAATTTCAAGTCTTCAAACTCTTCAATTTGTGCTACTTCCAGTACATGTATCTTGATGTTTGATTTCTATTTTTTATTTATTTTTTTTTTTTTTGGGTCAATCAGATTTCAGCCTCTATTTGTTTCCATGTCAATCTAATCTGCCCATGGCCTCCAGAATCAATGTCAGTAGAATGTCACCAATTTCCTTTTCTTTCTTTTTTCTTTCACTTTTTGAAGGCTACACTTTTTGATTAGGGTGTGAAATTTAATGCATGAAATATATTTGATATGTTGATATTTTCCTTTCAATCTTACAAAGATGTTTTTGTGTGACCAAAAAGTGGTGGTGCACCAACCACTAAAAAAGATGACAAAAAAAATCATGTGTGATTAATGATAAAACTTCAAAATTGAAATTAAATATTAGTTCTCTAGCAGATATGGCAACATATATTTCCTTGTAGTGGCTGGGAGCTTATTCTCTCTCTTTAAAAAAAAAAAAAAAGTCTTATTTGTTACCTGGAAACAATGGGGCAGGGGGATGTAACATATCTTGGGGAGAGGCAATTAATGCTAATATTAAATAATATTACAATATGTATTAAAGCAATTTATTCATGTGTCCTCCGTGGAATGAATCCATTCTTATACTCTAGCTTTCTGTCCTAGTGGTGTTGTGACTTCATTTCATAGACTCAGGTTACCCTGAGTCACTCACTAAAGTGATACGGTTCACTTGAGTCACTTGTGTCAGTGAAAGTCTGTTCAGGTCAACGCATTTGTGCATAAATTCAGCGGCACTTTCTGTCATGAACAGTTCAAGAGGTAAAGACATGAATGCAAGACTCAGGGTGAAAGACAGTTCCAAAAACAGTTTAATAAGCAGGTTGCTTTCGTGGAGTGGTCAGCAAAAAGGTATCAAATATGTGAGTCAAAAAGCCAAGGTCAATCGGGGTCAGCGCTTCGTTGAGTCAATAGCATGCACACAAATGCTAGAATGTGACAGTAAGGTACAATGAATTGGTGATGAGACACGAGGTTATACGCATGAGCTAATCAGCAGTGACAAGACACAGGTGTGGGAAAGCGCAATCAGTAGCAGGTGAGCAAAAACAGGAGCTGGGGGGGGGGGGGGTGGGGTGAACTAGGAAACACCAGATGTCATACTAGTAAAGGTAATCTATCTATCTATCTATTAGGGGTGGGATTCTTTGAATGTCTCACGATTGGATTCGATTCCGATTTTTGGGTCTGCGATTCGATTGAGAACGATTTTTTGATTCAAAATCATTTGATTGACAATGATTTTTGCTTCAATCTATAGATGTGCAAGGAATTGTAATGATCTACTCCAGTCTGACTCGCTAATGCTAATTAGCGCGCTACTCGCGGCACTATTATCACTCAAAAGAACGGCTCCACGTTGAAAAAAAAAACCTAACATTGGAATAACTTGATCGTGACTTTTTCTGTGGCTACAACTTAACAGTGTATTAGTCCGCGTGGAACCACACTGCCCCTCAGTGGCCAAACCGGGTACAACATGAACAGCGCTCCAAATAAAGGCACGCACAGACAAAGGTAAGACAGTATAAAATAATTTAAATAAAATTGATTTTGGGACATTTAAAATCGATTCTGAATCGTACTAAATGAAAATCGCGATTCTTATGAGAATCTATCTATCTATCTATCTATCTATCTATCTATCTATCTATCTATCTATCTATCTATCTATCTATCTATCTATCTATCTTTCTTAAACCCTAAGTCAAACAAGGCTTTGACTACGTATTTTATTCCCAGCACACACATCAGCATGCTGCTCTTCTACGCGCGCGAACCCCTCGAAACAGATTCTATTCAACGGCGTGTGGCGTTTACACTTGAACGACCGCCACGGTGACCTTCCGTCCGTCCTCAGCCAGCAAGCTATTGTATTGTATTTCCACTGGCTCAGCAGAGAAGCTATTGATTATTTTTGTGAAAATACAGGCGGGAGACAATGGCAATTAAACAAAAATATGGAAACACAGCACTTAACAAGGTGAGATAGTCGAGGCACTGCAAAGTTCTGCATTGATTTTAGCACATACCTAATTGAGTTTGGCACATAATTTATAAATTGCCTGATGATAGCCTGAAATACTATTAAACAGCATATGTAGCTAATAAGAGTACCAAATTAACTGAATGAATATATTAAAAGTGTGCTTTTAGGCATTTTTACCGCTATGCACACACAGGGAAATTTTGGGAAAACCCTCCATAACTTTTTATTTCTTTTTCTTGCTGAAAAACAATGTAACTATTGTATGATTCCCTAATACATTTCCCTATTCATATTTGGATTTACAATAAGCATCCCTGCAGAAAATCCAGATGTACTTAAATTATGTTTATCGCTTGCAATACTTGAAAATGCAATGTTGCAATGACAACTAGTAAAAGAAAAATGTTGTCAGTGATTACAAGTCTTTTTTATCATGATTTAAACTAAAAGCAGTCGTGTAGAACAGCGTTCCCAAACATTTTTTTTTCTCCCCCCCATGCAGACAAGCCCATGCATCAAGCCAGGTTGGGGTGGCGGGGTTGAAAATGTCATAAATAAGAAAAAGTATCATTGTAGCAGTAGATTGAGGGTTTGCCTCATAGCTCAGAGGTTGAGGGTTTGAATCTCAACTCTGGCTTTCTTGTGTGCTTTTTTGCATGCTTGGGTGGGTTTTCTTTCATTCTCATTGAACCGATTGAATCTGGACTGTTTTGGTTGTTTCACCTCCCATCTCAGTAGGCTGTTTCCGTTTTTTATTGACTTATTTAACCAAGCATTTAGTTGATGTACAAGGCTAGGTAGGCCAGCACTGCTGGATTTTCGTCTTCAAACCCAACTATTTATGCTCCAAATTGGAGGCACACCCCATACCACGAATGGTAGCACTCCTTTGCAGAGAGGTTTGTTGAATTGAAGAATGAAAATTGTGCTTAGGTGTGAATGGTTGTTAGTCTATAAAATATGTGCCATGCCTGGCAACTGGTCTAGGGTGTCGTGTGGCCAAAGTCAATTATAGACTGAAGCTCACCTGTGACCCTAATTGCGGATAAGTGCTATTGAAAATGGATGGATGGATGTTTTGCTCATGTAGGACCTGTTTTCAGTTGAGTGCCGATTATCTTTTTTTCTTACTCGCACGAGAAATATGCAAACTAATGAAGGAGGGAAATAATTTTTGGGCAAGTTATAAAAACAGGTACTGCATACAGCATATGAAGTCAATATTTGTTTTATTTTGTTTTCATTTGATTTTTTTATATATTATACTTACGAGTTTAATCAGTACGCTACCATTCTTTTTTTCACAAGTTTTTGGACTTCTACTTCTGCACAGTGTTTTTTTTTTCCCCCTCCCCCACCTGTGCTTATATAGAGCACAAGTAGACAGCTCGATCTGTCACAAACATTCATAGGCTAACCCTTTGGCGCAAGCGCCTTTGGCTAAACTGCTTCTGGTGAATTCCCGGGTAAAACATGTCAAGGTGGCCTCCAAATCAATTGGGCCATCACACCTCCTTAATCACATAATCCAGGCCCAGATAAGTGCTGATTGGCGGCCAAGGCATTCCTAATGGGGCGCTCTCAATCCATATGCGGGGCGCATGTCTACAGAAGGTGTGCAGAGCATACAGACACGCATGCACACACACACACACACGCGCACAGTCCAATCTGGCTTGCAAGCAAAAGCCTCAGAGAGATGATATGAGTTAAAGCATGGTGCACAGAACCCCCCCCCCCCCCCGGGATATCATTATATCAATACGCGCTGTACTGTGCCACCTTCCATGGTCTGTCAAAGTCTTTCCTTCATAGTTGAAATACAACCCATCAGTCTTTGTTTTTCTCTCTAAAACGTCACTCTAGTTCTGCTAGAATTGCTGACTACAAAAATGTCATGTTTGAGTTTGGGTTTTAGTTCCTGTCGATAGGTATGTGCTCAGATCATAAAGGGATGACAATATAATCCCGTATGTCCATGTGGTCCCACCGTCCCAGATACAGAAACTAATTGGCTGCCGCCTCATGTCCATGATATCGACCTTACTTGGCTGCAGCGGGGGCAGGTGGTGTTTGAAATAGGTGAAGCACGGTTTACTTGGGCAGCATAAATTCACATCACATTCCGCCTGTTAATTACCCGTTTGCAGCCAGTGCCCAAGTTATTGTTGTGGAGTAGATCTTTTCCTCCGCGTGTTCGTTTTCTTTCGGGTAGTGAGAATGTTGGTTATCTGGATACAGGCTGGAGACGATGAACAGTTCCTTCAAAGCTTTTATTTCTACAGAATATTCCGGGCACAAGTGAGTTACAGACAATGGCTATAGCCTCTCACAAGTGCGAAGATTACAGAGGACTTACAATATTCTTATACTATCTTGAAGGCCGATACCACACAGTTTCCAGTAAACAGTTCAACCGGAGTTGACCAGACATGAGATACATTCAAGGTCACTATTCAGACACAAAACAAAAGCCCATTTGAGGAATAGAGGAGGTTTTTCAGTCATGACTGCACCTGGCAGAAATTGCGATAACACTCACAAAGATACATCCGCAGAACAAAGCTCTACTGAGGAAATAAGGAAATTAAAACAGCTATGACTAAATTTGGGCAGAAGACCCTCTTCATTAGCAACCCAGTTTTACGAAACAGAAATGACAGCTTCAGTAGCAAATTGAAGAATTGGATTTAAAACATGGACAGCATTGTTGGTATCTTTCCGTTAAAGAAAGAAAAACCTACAATGGAATTGGAATTGGTCCAAATGCACATTGATGAAGCTTCTGGGAGCTTTATTGACAAATCACATTAGATGCAAAACTCAAGAAAACAAAATACTGTAACAGAATGTCTTTGTAAGAATTATTTTGGAGGATTATTATACATTTGCCGTGTTGAAGTAAATTGCCTCTTGGGAAACACAAGTCAACGTAATAGTGTAGTAATTTCTGTTTATGATTGCTATGTATTGCAAAGGAGTGTTATTGTATTTGGTGAAGTTGCAAGTGGACGACTCAGCTGCCGAGTGGGGACAACTGATAAGAAGACGTGACGCACGTCAACGCCAGGGTCCCTGGACTTGCATGCCGCATTAGAGAGTGTGACGTGAGATAGGAGTTGTTTTTCTCTTTCTGTCATGTAATCAGATGCCCCGATTAGTACATATAAGGGGACTATTTGAGTGATGAACCAAGAGAGACTCTGTACCGATCAAACTAAGGCTGCAGTTTTCTCTTCCTCATGAGTAATAAATTTGGAACCAGATGCTTCTTCTCTCTTTATTTGATAAATGTCTACATCTGAACCTGACAGTCTTGAATCAAGTACATGAAATCTCCACAGTATCAAGGCACTGTGGAGTGAAATGTGCTTCCCAGTGCCAGTAAGCTTAGTCTTAGTCACAGGTCTTTCTTTTTTTTTTTCTTTTTTTTTTGGAGAGGTCAGTATTGTTCATTCGATTTTACATGTCATCATTGCTCTCCTTTTTTTATTTAAAAAAATTATATATATATATATATATATATATATATATATATATATATATATATATATATATATATATATATATATATATATTGTATGTGGGTGAGTATGTGTATGTGCGTGTGTGTGTGTGTGCGTGCGTGCGTGCAAGCGTGTGTGTATTCATCAGTTCACCTAAAACCTATTAAAAAAAATCCCATACTAATAATATAATATAATAATAAATTGCCAAATGCAGAAACATCAATGTAAATTATCACAAGGCAGAATTAAGTAACCAGAATTAGGTTAAAAAATTCTATATACGTAGACCATGTTTCTATAAATTTTGATATTTGGTGTTTATTTGAGGCAGATATTTTTTCCATTAAAATGTGATTCATGAGGAGGTTCGACCATTGGTCGATATTCAGAGTTTGTTTATTTTTCCAGTTAACAAGAATTGTTTTTTTTTGCGATAGTAAGGGCTACAAGTGTAGATTGAAATTGTTTATGTGGTAAGTCAGTTGTTGTTAGGTCACCTAGCAAACACAAGTTTGGAGATAAAGGTATCCTACAGTCCAAAATAGCAGAAAGTTTTTCTAAGACTTTAGTCCAGAAATACATAACCGGAGTACATAACCATAAAGCATGAACATAAGTGTCAGTAGTGTTTTGTAAGCATTGGAGACAAATGTCGGAGTGTGAGAGTCCCATTTTCTTCATCATATATTGAGTAATGTATGTTCTGTGAATAATTTTATATTGGATAAGTTGTAAATTTGTGTGTTTTGTCATTTTAAATGCGTTTTCACAAACTTGAATCCAAAAGTCAGATTCCGGTGCTATAGACAAGTCTGTCTCCCATTTCGAGATGGGTAAAGATTTTATCAGTATATGAAAGTAACTTATATATTTTTGAAAGTTTTTTTGTTGTTGTCGGAGAAAGCTTGTTAATATCTTTAGCTAAAACAGGCGGTTGGAGCGTACCCTGAAGTGTTGGAATTGTTTTCTTTATCATATTTTTAACTTGTAGATAATGTAAAAAAAATCTGTTTTTTATTTTGTATTTTTGGAGCAAGGATGTATATGATATAAACATATTATCTGAGAAGAAATGGTGGAGATGTGTAATTCCTTTCTGCTCCCACACACCTAAATAAAGCGGTTAGTTGTTAAGTTGAAAGTCGGGGTTATGCCATAGGGGAGAAAGCCCACAGGGCTCCACTTGGGCTTTTGTCATTTCTAGTGCCTTCCACCAGGCAGTCAGGGTGGCGGAAATCATTGGGTTTTTAAAACAATTATGTCGCTTAATCGATGTTGTAATAAAGAGTAAATCTAGAAATCTGAGGTTATTACAATCCTTCTGTTCTAGTTCCAGCCAACAGTTAGTGTCTCTGTTGGGTTGTGCCCATAGAACGATACATTGTAGCTGGTTAGCTATATAGTAGTACATATAATTTGGTGCCTCTAGACCACCTTTGGATTTACTTTTCTGAAGAGTAGATAGACTAATCTTTGCTTTTTTTTTATTTCAGTAAAATTTTGTAACGGCTGAGTCCAACAACTGGAACCATTAAGCCGTAGGTTTAAATGGAATCATTGAGAAAAAATAGTTTATTTTGGGTAAAACTTTCATTTTAATGGTGGCTATTCGTCCTATTAGAGAAATAGGAAGATTATTCCAGCGCTCCAAGTCACTATAAATGTTATCCAGAAGTAGAGAAAAGTTTAAATGAATTAAATCAGTTAATTTAGGTGAGATTTTTATGCCTAAGTATTTTAAATTACCTATAGGAAATGAGTAGTGTGGGTCCTGGCTTGCAGGGTTCCATGAATTTTCTGTAATAGGTAGAAGTGTTGATTTTGTCCAGTTAATAGAATAATCTGACAACTGTGAGAATTTAGTTATTAAGTTAAATACTTCCCCTAACGAAATCGCCGGGTTTTCTAAATAAAGTAAAATATCATCGGCATATAGATTAATTTTATGTTCTGTTACCCCAGAGTAAATTCCTTGAATCCTTCTTTCCGGGCGTATGGCTAATGCAAGTGGCTCAATAAATATTGCAAATAATAATAATGTCTTGTGCCTCTGTAAAGTAAAGCTCTGAGATATAATCCCATTAGTAGTAACTGTAGCTTGAGGAGAATCATATAATACTGATACCCAGTGGATAAATGATTTCCCAAAGCCAAATTTATTTAAAACAGCAAAGAGGAAGGACCAGTTAACTTTGTCGAAAGCTTTTTCTGCATCCAATGATATAACAACTGCCTTTTTATCATGCCGCTGTGACATGCTAATAAGGTTAAAGAGTCTCCTAATATTATTAGTAGAGTGACGATCTTTAATAAAGCCTGTTTGGTCGCTATGAATGATTGTCGAGATTACTGTTTCTAGTCTAGATGTGAAAGCCTTAGTGATCATTTTAATATCAGTGTTAATTAGTGAAATCGGACGGTAACTTGATGGAAGGGTGGGGTCTTTTTCTGGCTTTAATAAAAGTTTAATTGCTGCTGTATTCATGTGTGGGCGTATGTAACCCTTAGTTTTAATTTCTGTTACTACTCTTAAGAATAGTAGAGCAAGCATTAACCAGAAGTGCTTAAAAAATATAGCCGGATAACCATCCGGGCCAGGTGCTTTGCCATTAGGCATACTATCTAGAGCACTGTACAACTCGTTTATAGTAAGTGGCGCATCTAACATGTCTTTATATTCAGTAGTTAACTGAGGTATATTTAAGCTACTGAGGAATGCCTCAATATGCTCAGGGTTAGGCTTATTAGTTTCTGAGTATAGGTTGCGATAATAGTTGTAAAAAATTTGATTGATTTCTTCTGGTGATTGTGTGCATTCACCAGTTGTCCCTTTAATAGCCGTTATAAGAGATTTTTCCCGATTGCGTTGAAGTTGGTTTGCAAGAAATTTACCTGATTTGTTATTATATTCAAAGTTGTTGTATCTCAATTGTTGTATTATAAATTCTGTCTTTTTAGTTAGCATATCGTCTAATTGTATTTTTGTATTTTGTAAGTCAGTCCATATTTGGTTATTTGGGTTTATTGCGTACTCATCCATCAGTTGTTTAATTTTATCTTCCAAGTCTTTTTCTAATTTTTGCTCCTGTTTCTTTTTATAAGATGAATATGATATAATTTTACCTCTAATTACTGCTTTCCCAGCTTCCCAGAGAAGAGATGGGGATAGGTCTGGAGAATCATTTATTTCCAAAAAGTCAAGTCACAGGTCTTTCGACAGGATAGTGACCTTTAACACCCAAGAATGGATAAGCACAATCACATTGGACTATTCTGAAGAGACCTGGATTGTATTGAAAAAATGTGTGAGGAAGCATCTTTTTTTTTTGTGGTCCAGACCATTTTCATATACTGTACTGCAACTGTTGAATCACAACAAACCAATGCGTGTTTATTATTATTTATTCTAATGATTGATTGCTTTTGTCAGGTTAATTGACTTGCCTGTCAATTAACGTTCCTCAGTGCGTATTTGATTTTCATCCTCCAATAATTCTTACTATTAACTCAGTGAGCACGGCAACCTAAATGGACATGAAATGACCTTTTAAAAAACATCATGTCCAATAATTGTCCCAAAAATCCAAAGGAACTGAAAGCCTTGAGACACTCAAATCTAATTGGCCTAAAATAGATTTTTTTTTCCCCCCATCAGTGTAGATTATGACCACTTGCTACTTAAACTGAGCACATTAGTCAAAAAGTAAAATGCTTTCTCTTTTACCGCCAATGAGAATGCTATAAAACAATACGGGCAAACCATGAGACTTTCTACATTTGCATTTACAGATGCATTATGTTTTGTATTTGTGAGTTAAAGCTACAGCAGATGTTTATGCGAACAACTTGTCAGGAATTATTTATAAAATCGTGTGTTGCACTTGTACTGTCAAATTGAAACTGGGAGCCAACATTAAAAATAATACAATTCCATTTTTCAAACAATCCCAACATCCAGACGGAGGGAGCTACTTTGCACCAAGAAAGGAAAACACACATACAGGAAGGTTCTCCAAATTCAGTTTTTAGTGAAGAGAAATAAAAAGTCATTACAAACAAAAATGAACGACTGATATTTTCTGTACAGACCAAATTTAAAGAAAAAGTGACTTAAAGTAAACAAGTCAAATAACTAGCACTTATTTTGTTGTCTGCCATATGTGAGTGTTTGCTTTTCTAAAACAAAGTACTAAAAAAAAGTGAAAAGAGAGCTTAGAACTCGGTCATCTTCTTGTGTGTGTTGGCCTTGTTTTGTTCTCTCTGGATGGACAGCTCCTGGGCCTTGTGCTGGGCTAGCAGCCGACGAGCGGCCGACAGCTTCTGTTCCAGCTGCTTCACTCTGGACGCGTCCCTTTTTTTTTTTTTTTTTAATGACACAGACAACAAACAGATTAGGAGGTGGGGAGAGACGTGCTGCTTTTCGGGCTGCACTCTCCCCGATGAGTTGGCCGCAAACACAAAGTCTCACCTTGAATTTCTGCATCTCATTTCCACGTTTAACCACAGACCTGAATTCCAATGACTCATCACTTCAAAACAACAAGTGGGATGGATGCCTTACTTTGGGGATGTGCGTAATAATCGATCAGTCATCGTCATCGTCGTGAGCCAACTGAGGCCAAATGGAGTGCATTACTTGGCTTGTTAAATAATAATTATAATAATAATAATTTTAAGTTTGTTAAATCGCTTGTATTTGTCAGGGATAGGAATTTTGTTTGCAATGTTCTTTATGTCAAATACTTCAGACAGATCTGTTCTACTTTATTGTACTGTAACTGGAATAAGTAGGGATGGGCAAGTACCGATACGATGTATCGGTGCCGATACCAGTCTTATTTTAACTCATTCACTGCCATTGACGGCTATTGACATCAAAAATGCATTTGAACTGGAATCATCCACCGTCAAGAGTACCGGTACCTTAAACTCATTCACTGCCGTTGACGGATATAGACGTCAAAAATTAATTTGAACTATTTCTATTAGTTTAACATTTTTTTTCACTTTTGTTGATAAGAGTATTCACTTTGCGCCCATTGTTGTCACTTTACTTTCACTGGACTTGTGAAGCTTCACTACTGCATCAAATGCATTCACGCCCTTAGCACTTTAGGTGAAAAACAAGAAATTGGGCACAAAAAAATGCATGAAAAACCTAAAAAGTTGCTGCTGCCATTTAGCAGTGAAGCTCACTTTTATGTCACACTTTTGCTCACATCTGTTTTTTTTTTAATTAAATGAATGAGAGAGAACTCATAAGATAGGGCACTCTTAAGTCAAGGTACCAATGAATTACATCATGGCATGATGAAGGCCCCAAATTAGAAAATGGCCAAATCCAACTTTTCACATTGCTGAAATGTTCATTGTAAATCACGATGGAAATGAACACTGACCTGCCCGTTTGCCTGCTGAGCGCCTGGGTGAGATTCTGGATTTCCCTCTCAGTCTGTGACACCTTCTCTGTGGCCTGGAACAACTTGACATTCAGACTCCTCTTCGTGCTCGTGCCCCCTTTGTAAGCCTCCACCCCGGAGAGTGCGGATGACCCCGCGGCCGTCGCCGCCCCCTCCTCGGCAGCGTCACGCTCCGTGGCGCCCAGTTTGTGGTTGAGAAAATCAAAGACGGTACGGCGCTCTCCGTTGGCCACCCTGGGCTTCCGCCGGCGCTTAGGCCGGCCCGTTTTCACGCCGCCGTTTGGCTTGCTGTGAGCGCGTCGCAGGGTTAACTCGGCACACTGGTCCAGTGATTTGCCTTTGGGTACGAGCACCGCCATGACGGGCTCCACTCGGCCCTCCTGCGTTTTTCCCAAACCTGAGGCAACAAAAGAGACAAACTTGTTGTGGAAGTTGGCTTTATGGTCTCGATCAGTATTCACGTCTCCTTCAAAGCATCGTGACGCTCCAAACATGAATCTTGTTCCCATTTAGAGTGAGCTAGATGATAAAGCAGGGTACTGTTTTAGGCGTGGCTCTTTTGTGATTGATACGTTGCAACCCCAGCGACGTGGTAATGCATATCAATGGCATCGAGAACAGAAAAATATCCAAGAGCCCATGTCGTCGCAAAACCTCTGACCCTGTCATGTTCTTTGTTTTCAGTTTCAAATTGTTAGCTCACCCAGTCAGGAAAACATCAAGGTGGAAACATTCCAAACAAAGAACGGGTTGTAATTCACATTTCTGGCTCTAATCAGATACATGGCCTCCTTTACGTCGTCTTGGTAACGCTACCTTCCATTTCAGATCAATATATCACAGAAAAAGAAGCAAGCTGATGCCTCATATCATGACTTTGACCTTTAATGAGTTGCAATGGCAGCTGCTTGTTTGTAGACAAATGTAGCATGCATGAAATTGGCTTGTGTCATAAATCCATTTACAATTTCATTACATTAACAAGCAAGATGAATATATTTGTCCATTATTGCCTAACTTGTCAAAAAATTGAAACAAAAGCAAACCTATGATTCATTGAGTTTTAAAACAGTTTATCTCATGAAAAATATGAATAATCTCTTCTAGGGGTGTGAATTGTCTTCACGATTCGATTCGATACCATTAATCCCGATACCATTAATCCCGATACTAATCTATAAATTAATTAAACTAATCTATAAATTGATTATTGCGATTATTTTTTGGGGGGGTCAAATTTAGAAAATACTAATCAGTAAACTTGTACATGAACACTGTAAGATTTGTATGAAAATGTAAATATTTATCTGAAAATTCAGGTTTATAACGGAGCCACTGCATTAAACAAACAGGTTTCATTTTTGAACAGCACTGAAATCAAATATTAAGGCTTAATGTTCCATTAATATAACATTTTTCCATGTGTGAATCCTAACCCTAAGATGTTTTGTTGAATATTCCCATAAAAAAATTGTTTAAAGATCAATTTGGCCGCATATCGAATCGATTCGAGAATTGCGCGCTGTAATATCGCGATATATTGCCGAATCCATTTTTTCTAACACCCCTAATCTCTTCTAAAGTCAAACTGTCTCAATACAAAAAAAAATGTCACAGACAGTGTTGTGATATGAACAAAACCTAAGTAATGTGTAACGTGAAGATCAGTGTGACTTTGTTTTTCAAACATTCTTAAGTGTCACTCAAGTGCAAAAAAAAAAGTTCACCATCGCATGTACGGTGATACCAAAGTATTATTGCTCTGAATGAGAATCCGCTTACGTCGCTCTATGTGTCTAACGTCCACGTTTTGAGCTGTGGAAATTTTTTAAAAGACCTTCCAATAAGGAGAATATGATTTGATCGTTTCCATGGTAACCTTGGATCGGCTGCTTTAGTAATGTTGGCTGACTATCCCTCATGTTATATCAATAAAATGATCTTCTTTTTTTTTTGTACATATACATTGATTGGCTTCTTTAGCTTGTGGCCATGATGCTTTCGGTTAACACAAAACACACCAGGGTTTACCCAGAAACAGAAATCTCGTTCCTAATGTAATGCAGGAATCTGTTTTCCATGCGTCAGTGAGCCAGCATGTGCAAAATCGGGAGCCTGAAACAAAAACTTCCAAATTGAATTCAGCTTCTTCAGTCTGACTGTGACATGTTAAAGGGCCTTTTTCTGTGGATATAAAAACATGACAATCTCCCTCTTAGTGTCATTTATTGTGAGTCAACCACTCGTACGAGCATCTCACCAACACAGCAAAATTCATTCAAAATAGAAACGACTCAAGTCCATTTCCACCCACCTTTGCCATATTCATAGCCCATCTTGAGCATGAGCTTGGATCCGATGCCTCTTGTGTGAACCTCCCAACCGCCAAAAACGGAAGTACTGCTTGCAGTCGATTCGCCAATAGACTCCAAAACTGCAAGGAAAGAACACAAAACATGGAGTTAGAATGGCTAACAAAAGTAGTTTTATGATAATATAAATTCAAACGAGCCATTGTTCGCCGGAATATGGCAGCAGGCAGAAATTCATAAGAAATTGTTTCTTTGTTTATTTTGGTAGGGACCAAATTACATTAATCAAGGGGGGGGAAATATGGGTTTTTAATGTTATTTTTCTTTTCTTTTGTAAGGGACAATGATGATATCGATGGATTTTCTTGTCCAGTATTTGAGTATGTTGAGTGTTTGTTTGTAGCGTGACACCGGGGCTTTCATTCTCGTCTTATTATCATGTGACCACCATGATCTATAATATCTAGAATTATTGCATTCATGTATGTTTTTGCTCTATCCATCGTATGCGAGTTTCTGATAGCTCTGAAGTTGACTATACTGTATTTTAAGCTACAATTTATTTGCTTAATATTTTTTTTTATTTTACGCATGATCACATACAATGCCTAGAAATGGTATTTTAACAGTTTTTATTATTTTCATGTTTATAGTCAATTGCAATTTTTAATTGACAGGACAGCTGAAGAGTAGATGAGGGAATGACCTGCTGGAAAGGACCGCACAGCCCGGGAATCGAACCAGGGTCGCCTGCTCCGAGGACGAGCCTCTACACATGGTGCGGGTGCTCAACGCAGTGAGCTAACCATCACCCCCTGGTCACTTGCAGTTTCTTTTATTTGCAAAAAAAACATACCAATACTGAAAGCTACTGAATCTACTTGACAGTCATCCAAAATGTCGAGTAGATACACCTGTTTTCTATTTCACCGCCCCCAAAAAAGTCTTGCGTCACATCTGATTGAAAAATACCTGTGGCGTAAGCCGCGTCATCTTCAGCATCGCCCGGGTCCGAGTCAGAGGAGAGGGGGTCGTCTTCTCTGAGTGGGGTGATGATGCAGTCGGCTTCAACAACAGCATCTTTTAGCAGCAGGGAGTCAAACTTGACAGTGTAGAAGCCATTATCGATATCTAAATGAGAGAAGAAAAAACATCTTTGGAAGACAGGCAGATTCTGTTCAAATGTAGAAACAAGAAGCTGACCTGCACAAATCACAGCAAGTTTGATCCACAAATCAACCAATAAATGTCCGGTTTTAATTAGGATTGCTATTTAAACGGTGAACTTCATCGTGCTGATCACATTTTGACATCATGTGACCAAAATGGCACCTAACAATTGCTCAGCAGTAAATCAATATTGTAAGCCTTCAAACTGGATGTTCTCAGATAGCGTCACAGAGTTAAATCCTATGTCTGGAAGAGTTACATCAGAAATGTTCATGAATCCAACACCCATTGCAAATGTTACCAGTCAGCTCCTTGTTGAGGAACAGCAAATTTTGCGAAAGATCCTGAAATATTGAACAGTTGGACATGCGCGTAAAACGTTTACAGGTCAACTCAAGTTCGAGTGAATTTTAGGTTCACCTGGAAATTTCCCACATAAGTCCAATATCTCACGAACTTTTTTGTAATTAATACATACGTACAAAAAAAGCCACTATGAATAAAGATATACTGCACATAAGACCCCTGTCAATCAAAACCGAATACTATAATTTTTTTCCCGATGTCATCGGGTTGTGCAACTGTAAGTTTTAACTTGCGAACTCTCAAATGAGGCCAGCACCTGTGATTCTGGCCGGGTACCAGATGCCATCCTCATGCCGAGTCAAGCAGGACGAGCCTTCCTCAAGGTTACTGAGGTCACAGTCCAGGAAGTCTCTGAGCTCCGACACGTATACCACTTCACCGTGGGAAAACCTTTGCGTAATGTGAACAGACAAACAAGGAAGGGATTCTATTGCTGTGAAATAAAACAAACAAAATGGCTAATTCACAGTCATGTCTCTCTACTGAAAATTAAAATAAAAACAACATAGTGAAATATTAGTTGCAGCTCCTCATATTTGGCAAGTTAAACTTAGGCCAAACTGAGGCGATGCATCTAGAAAAGTATTTTGTTTTAGATACAGTATATCATTATTATTTGGTGTAGAAAATGCTATATAAGCTCAGTGCATTTACCATTTAAATAGTAAAAAAAAATACTATAATTTTCTGAGGTAATAATGAATTATGTGTGTTTATAGTCACCTAACTGATTTATAAGCGTTATAATTATAATGATGTTGCAGTATATTACTGAGCCAATTGGAATTCAATTTTAATCATCATCATCGTCACTGTTGGGAGTACAGCTGATTTGATCATGATGACAATATGGCTTTGCTTCCACCTGCTGGACAATATTTTGAAACACAAAATTGAAAAATTGTAAAAAAAAAAATAAATAAATATATATATATATATATATATATATATATATATATATATATATATAATGGCATAAAAAACAGGGGGGGGTGGGGGGATCATACATCCACACATTTTCAGTGCTTCCTCAGCACACTGATAAATTAGCTAACAAATGCAAAAATACACAGTGATGAAGGTTGAGGTTATAAAAAAAAAAAAGCGTCACCTGCAGTTATCCTCGAAGCGACATTTATCCTCAAGATAGAATGGACATGGTTTCATGGACTTTTGTGTGGGATAAATGTACAAAACTCTAACTTGTGCCTCCTCTCCATCTGGTTCCTCTGCCCCGACCACCATGGCATTGTGGTACTCCAGGGTGCCCCACGACGTCCTGTAAGGCGCTCTTACTTTGGTGCCACTCAAAGTGTCT